>NC_141537.1:61290000-61507500 GCF_021556685.1 Rattus norvegicus
AGACCCAGAAATGAACCCACACATCTATGGTCACTTGATTTTTGACAAAGGAGCCAAAACCATCCAATGGAAAAAAGATAGCATTTTCAGCAAATGATGCTGGTTCAACTGGAGGTCAGCATGTAGAAGAATGCAGATCGATCCATGCTTATCACCCTGTACCAAGCTTAAGTCCAAGTGGATCAAGGACCTCCACATCAAACCACATACACTCAAACTAATAGAAGAAAAACTAGGGAAGCATCTGGAACACATGGGCACTGGAAAAAATTTCCTGAACAAAACACCAATGGCTTATACTCTAAGATCAAGAATCGACAAATGGGATCTCATAAAACTGCAAAGCTTCTGTAAGGCAAAGGACACTGTGGTTAGGACAAAATGGCAACCAACAGATTGGGAAAAGATCTTTACCAATCCTACAACAGATAGAGGCCTTATATCCAAAATATACAAAGAACTCAAGAAGTTAGACCACAGGGAGACAAATAACCCTATTAAAAATGGGGTTCAGAGCTAAACAAAGAATTCACACCCGAGGAATGCAGAATGGCTGAGAAACACCTAAAGAAATGTTCAACATCTTTAGTCATAAGGGAAATGCAAATCAAAACAACCCTGAGATTTCACCTCACACCAGTGAGAATGGCTAAGATCAAAAACTCAGGTGACAGCAGATGCTGGCGAGGATGCGGAGAAAGAGGAACACTCCTCCATTGTTGGTGGGATTGCAGACTGGTACAACCATTCTGGAAATCAGTCTGGAGGTTCCTCAGAAAATTGGACATTGAACTGCCTGAGGATCCAGCTATACCTCTCTTGGGCATATACCCAAAAGAAGCCCCATCATATAAAAAAGACACGTGCTCCACTATGTTCATAGCAGCCTTATTTATAATAGCCAGAAGCTGGAAAGAACCCAGATGCCCTTCAACAGAGGAATGGATACAGAAAAGGTGGTACATCTACACAATGGAATATTACTCAGCTATCAAAAACAATGACTTTATGAAATTCGTAGGCGAATGGTTAGAACTGGAAAATATCATCCTGAGTGAGGTAACCCAATCACAGAAAAACACACATGGTATGTACTCATTGATAAGTGGCTATTAGCCCAAATGCTTGAATTGTCCTAGATGCACAGAACACATGAAACTTAAGAGGGATGACCAAAATGCGAATGCTTCACTCCTTCTTTAAAAGGGGAACAAGAATACCCTTAGGAGGGGATAGGGAGGCAAAGTTTAGAACAGAGGTTGAAGGAACGCCCATTCAGAGCCTGCCCCACATGTGGCCCATACATATACAGCCACCAAACTAGATAAGATGGATGAAGCTAAGAAGTGCAGGCTGACAGGAACCGGATGTAGATCTCTCCTGAGAGACACAGCCAGAATACAGCAAATACAGAGGCGAATGCCAGCAGCGAACCACTGAACTGAGAAGGGGACCCCCGTTGAAGGAATCAGAGAAAGGACTAAAAGAGCTGAAAGGGCTTGAGGCCCCATATGAACAACAATGCCAACCAACCAGAGCTTCCAGGGACTAAGCCACTACCCAAAGACTATACATGGACTGACCCTGGGCCCCAACTGCCTAGGTAGCAATGAATAGCCTAGTAAGAGCACCAGTGGAAGGGGAAGCCCTTGGTCCTGCCAAGACTGAACCCCCAGTGAAAGAGATTGTTGGGGGGAGGGCAGTAATGGGGGGGAGGATTGGGAGGGGAACACCCATATAGAAGGGGAGGGGGAGGGGTTAGGGGGATGATGGCCCAGAAACCGGGAAAGGGAATAAAAATCGAAAAGTAAATAAGAAATACTTATGTTAATAAAGATAAAAAAAATTTTAAAAAAATTTGCCTGTCACATTTGTATTAACAAGTTATCTGTTGCTGTAACGAAGTATCCAAGACAGACTACTTATGAAGTAAAGAGAATTTCATTTTGCACATCTGGTCCAAGACTAATCACTCTCTTGTCTAAGATGAACGGCCCCAGTTTTTCCCTTTCTAATGAGCGTACTTGATGGATTGTCAGCGACGACATGGAGGAAACAAACTACTCACATTAGGAGTCAGGAAATGGAGAGAGAGTGAGAGATTAAAGTCTAACAACCTCCAGTGACCTAAGGCCTTTCTCCTAGGCTCCATCTCTTACAGTCCACAGTGTCTTTCAATACCATCACCTTGGAGACCACGCCTTTAACTCATGGGCTCTTTGAAGCACTATTTAAACCACTGTAACATGAATTAATAACAGCTGGGTTCAGATCCAGGAAACTTTCCCTCTAGAACCCTGAGGTGGATTGGAGAAGTCGTGGATGTGATCTCAGCTGACTCGACCTCTGACCTCAGTGTTCATCAGCTTTGTGAACCTGGTCAAGCCTCTTCAGCTCTGATTGCTATGCTTTCCTCATTTCTGAGTGGGGCTGGCAGCCCTTTTTTAGAGTTACAAAAGGCAAGATCCACTGAGCTCACAGCAAAGGACTTAGAACAGAAGAGGCACAGAGGAAGCACTGTGGATGCTGGCTATCACCACTCCCTGCCTCTCTATGGTCTCTGAGGTCAGGCTGAACCTGACCTTGACTAGACTAGAAGGAAACATGACCAGGCTTGTCATATTGTCACCCACGTGTAGATATTTCTTCTTTCTTCCTCCTTATTCCAAATCTAAGCATCGTAAGTTCATGAGATGACTCATGGCTCCCAGTGGATCCAGAAGAGGGTCCCCTTCATTCCTGTGGCTTCCAAAGCCA
This sequence comes from Rattus norvegicus, assembly GCF_021556685.1. NCBI lineage: Eukaryota > Metazoa > Chordata > Mammalia > Rodentia > Muridae > Rattus > Rattus norvegicus. Next base: position 61,292,758 of record NC_141537.1, read on the forward strand.
GAACTTTCAGGATAAGAACCCTGCCCTGGAGATGGAGCGTAAGAGTTACAATCCATTGTGCAGTGGGGTGTCAGGCTGAGGAGAGAGAGTCATTAGTCTTCTGAGCACACATTGCTTCAACCTGCACTAGAGGATGGGAGCTGTTAGAAGCTTGCAAGAGTGGGCTTGGGATGTCAGAGAAGCCTTTCCCTGAGGGAAAGGCCCAGGCTGAGTTTCCTGTTGCATGCCTGCCATGCTGTAAAAGATCAGCTAAGTGTTATTGATCCAGCTCCAGGGGGAGTATTTGCTGGGAGGTCACTGGCACCAGCCCATCACTTAGCTGGTATTCATTACTCAGTGGTGGGATAGGGAACAGAGAAGGTCTGGCATTCTGCCGCAGAGTGAACTTGGCCTTGAAGGAGAAGATTGTGATGTGTGAACTGGGAGAGGCAGACAGCCTGGAACAGTCAAGGACAACCCAGCTCTCATCCTGAGTAGATGGGTGTCTGGTGCATGGAATGACCCAGGCAGCCCCAGTCCTCTCAGGTCCTGTAGGTGCTCACTTTGGCTGCAGAACTGAGAAGATTCTTTTTTATTCTCAAACTAGTCAACCAGACGGTATTCTTAGATGCATCGGTTTTCTCAAAGGCTCGCTGATGTAGCAGGTCCTGCCTCTTTAAAAAGATTCATTGAAATGCAATTAGGCTTTACAGCAAGGCCCTATAGGTGATCAGAATAACAGCACTAAGCAAAATAAGCAGGGGTGTCTAATTCATGGCCTATGGGATATGGGTAACTGTAAGTGTGGCCCAGCATGTCTGTGGATGACATCATGTTACAGTGTTAAAGAATTGGATACCAATGAAGTGGATGTGAATTTGGCTGTTTTTTCACAACTCCCTCATTAAGCTGCCTGTGCTCATAACTGTCTTGTTAGATGATATTAATAAAATGTTTCATGATTATGGTGTGTGACTTTTCCTTGTGAGAGATTGACAAATGTCTATTCATCCCAGATAAGAAATGGTTCTGCTCAAGTCCAGCCAAGTGAACCAATGAAGTGTGTGGGGTTACATACAGGCATATGAGTGAAGGGTTTCTTACAGGAACATGTGGAACTCAAAGGTCACCAAAATCCCCACCCTAGCATGGGTGACACTCATGAATACTACATCCCTGGAGCGCTCTGCAGGACTTGTGGACAGTGTGACCTGTGAGAGAGTCTCTTCTCACCAGAAATTAGAAACCTTGTAACTTTCAGGACCTTTTTGTTCCTTGCATGTTGTATTTACTTCTGCTTTCCTTCTTCCTCGAGGAGGGAATGTTTCAATTGGGAGGAAAGAACTACACAGCAGATAGGTGACACATCGGACTAAAACCAGCAGTCACTATCCCAGTTTTCAATGGCCACTGTCACTTTTCCAAAAGTCATGTCCAGAGCCATAACATCATGGCTTTATCAAGGAAAGAGTAATGGTCAGTCATGGCAGAGACTTCCTAACAGTAGTGTCTAGAAGCAACCCAACAGTCTGGGGTGAGGGACAAAGGCTGGATCGCTAAGTCATGATTATCAAGCAAATGGAACGAGACAGGAATGGAAAGGAATGAACTCCACATGGCAGTGTGAATTTTGAACCTAATGAACAGGAAGGCAGATCCTAAAATGCTATTCAGTCAAGCTCAAGGCCGAGAGTAAAGCATGCAGCATAGGCAGGCATTGCAGGTGATGTGGCTAGACAGGAAATCAAAATGAAGAGGAGCAGAAGGGCTAGCAGAGTGGTTCCCTCAGTGGAGGAGGGTGGCCAGGAGTATTGAACATGTAACAATATTAGCAGTGGGCCCAAGTATTAACATAAACCCAATGCTGGGGATGCAGTTTCTAAAATACCATGTTTTTCATTTACATAGGAACCCTTTATTGTGTAGATACTTACTCAAATTGATATACTAAGAACACAATACCCCTTCCTTTTTTTTAACTAGGCAAAGAATTTTTTTCATCTTTATTAAACTGGGTATTTCTTATTTACATTTCAAATGTTATTCCCTTTCTCGGTTTCCAGGCCAACATCCCCTAACCCCTCCCCCTCCCCTTCTACATGGGTGTTCCCTTTCCCATCCCCATTACTGCCCTCCCTCCAAGAATCCCATTCACTGGGAGTATAGCCTTGGCAGGGCTTCCCTTTCCACCGGTGCCCTTACTAGGCTATTCATTGCTACCTAGGCAGTTGGGGCCCAGGGTCAGTCCATGTATAGTCTTTGGGTAGTGGCTTAGTCCCTGGAAGCTCTGGTTGGTTGGCATTGTTGTTCATATGGGGCCTCAAGCCCTTTCAGCTCTTTTAGTCCTTTCTCTGATTCCTTCAACGGGGGTCCCCTTCTCAGTTCAGTGGTTCGCTGCTGGCATTCGCCTCTGTATTTGCTGTATTCTGGCTGTGTCTCTCAGGAGAGATCTACATCCGGTTCCTGTCAGCCTGCACTTCTTAGCTTCATCCATCTTATCTAGTTTGGTGGCTGTATATGTATGGGCCACATGTGGGGCAGGCTCTGAATGGGCGTTCCTTCAACCTCTGTTCTAAACTTTGCCTCCCTATCCCCTCCTAAGGGTATTCTTGTTCCCCTTTTAAAGAAGGAGTGAAGCATTCGCATTTTGGTCATCCCTCTTAAGTTTCATGTGTTCTGTGCATCTAGGACAATTCAAGCATTTGGGCTAATAGCCACTTATCAATGAGTACATACCATGTGTGTTTTTCTGTGATTGGGTTACCACACTCAGGATATTTTCCAATTCCATCCATTTGCCTATGAATTTCATAAAGGCATTGTTTTTCACAGCTGAGTAATATTCCATTGTGTAGATGTACCACCTTTTCTGTATCCATTCCTCTGTTGAAGGGCATCTGGGTTCTTTCCAGCTTCTGGCTATTATAAATAAGGCTGCTATGAACATAGTGGAGCATGTGTCTTTGTTATATGTTGGAGCATCTTTTGGGTATATGCTCAAGAGAGGTATAGCTGGGTCCTCAGGTAGTGCAATGTCCAATTTTCTGAGGAACCTCCAGACTGATTTCCAGAATGGTTGTACCAGTCTGCAATCCCACCAACAATGGAGGAGTGTTCCTCTTTCTCTGCATTCTCTTCAGCATCTACTGTCACCTGAGTTTTTGATCTTAGCCATTCTCACTGGTGTGAGGTGAAATTTCAGGGTTGTTTTGAGTTGGATTTCCCTTATGACTAAAGATGTTGAACATTTCTTTAGGTGTTTCTCAGCCATTCTGCATTCCTCGGGTGTGAATTCTTTGTTTAGCTCTGAACCCCATTTATTAATAGGGTTATTTGTCTCCCTGCAGTTTAACTTCTTGAGTTCTTTATATATTTTGATACATATATATCTGTTGTAGGATTGGTAAAGATCTTTTCCCAATCTGTTGGTTGCCATTTTGTCCTAACCACAGTGTCCTTTGCCTTACAGAAGCTTTGTAGTTTTATGACAGGGAAAGAATTTTATTAACCTTTTCCAAACTTTATTCCCAGGCGTCTTCAGCTTAATTTGATGCAAAGAATGAATCAGTCATAATTGAAAACTGAAAAGAGCTGCAGTGTTCAGGGGGGCTTGGGCTTAAAGATGTTAGAGATGTAGATTATGAGATCCATAATAAACAAAAAAATTAAAAAGCAGTCACGATATAAAACAGCAGGTCCTGTAACTTCTGCAAGGGTCACCTTCTTCAGAAGTTGCTTCAATTCAGTTTGCCTCGTTCTCAGATGCCTCCTCAAAATTCTCCACCGGATCTGCAACTTTGTCATCGTCATCAGAAGCAAGTGCTGCTTCTCCATCCATAGATTGTTGGGTACAGCTTCAGCCGGCCTCCTCAAACTAGTCAGACTGTCTGCAGCAAGCTGGCTGAGGATGCTGGGAAACATTTCTGACAGCCGCTTTGTCTCGGTGTGGCCTGTAACGGGGAAGGTGTTTGCTGCCAGAGACGCCTGAACTTTAAGGTTGTTAAAACGGATCACTGTTCCTCGGTTTGTAAACATGTTCACCTCTTCAATACCACAGATATTGTTTGCCCCAACTTCTTTAAGGAGAACTGCAGTTTTTTATCGTCTGCTGTGACTGTTCTGTGAACCACCTTCTTTCTACGAGCAGTTCTTTTCCCACCAATGGGCACTTGTGCCTGCAGTTTGGCAAGTTTTCCCTGGTTCATGATCATTTCTTTCATCTTGTCTGAGTGGAAATGGGGCTGCACAGGGGACTAAGGTTCATGCTCAGGGGGACTCAGGCAGACCAGCTGAGATAAGGCTCACACACGGGGATGCAAGATGGCAGCTAGAGGCAAAATACCCCTTTTAAATGTAGGGTGGGAGTGCTTTTCTATTACCTTTTGAGCAAGAAGTAACTTTGACACACTCCCTGATATAGAGCGTCCCCTCCAGTCTCCAATGGATGTGCTGAGGGATATGATATCCACACCTATAAAGTAAAGCATGGGCACGTGGATCTCAGGACCCACAAGTTCTACATCCACAGATTCAACCAGCCGCGATCAGAAATGTTCAAATTGCATCTGGATAGACTTTCTCTGTTTGTCAATCTTCCCTAGATAGTAAACTATACAAATATTTGTATCGCATTTGCAAAGTGTTCGTATAGATAACTTAGAGGTGATTTAACATATTCAAGGAAGGGTACACATAGGATATGTATGGATATTGTCATTTTATAGAAGGAACTTGAACTTCCATGGATTTGGGTATCTGTGAGAGATCTAGAAGTCAAGGTTTCTGTGTATACTGAAGGACAACTATATACACCGGAGATTTATCATTCATTTTTATATGTGTCTTCCAGGGCGTGAGAACTTCTGTGGCTACATGGGTAGTGTCAGAACATGCATCTAGTTTACACGTCAGGTGGATAATTCCCGTTTTCTCAAGTACGAGCAGATCCAACAGTTTTGTCTCCTCTGCTTTTGACCAAAGCCTAGTAGTGTAGCTCTCTCTAATCTTAACATTTTGTTCTATGCCAGGGATCAAACCCAGGAACTCTCGAATGTGGGGTAAGCATTCTACTGCCAAGCTATCCTCATCTCCCATCATTGTGTTGGAGGAGATTGTAGCTTTTCATATCTATATTTTCCATTTCTTTGCATGTTGAATGCCTTTTTGTATGCCTACTGCCTGCTTGGATTTTCTTCTTAAATATTTGAATCCTCCTTTTTTATCCATGCCTTATTGGATAATTTGTCTTCTTATTGAAATTTTATATTCTTTATACATATATGAGTTTGTTTTGAGAATATATGTGGTTATGTATATGTGTCTGTGAAGATTGTGTTGGTTGTGTTTACTTTTTTACATAAGTTTTATTCATTAATGAAAACAATTCAAATGCCCATGAAAGAAATATAGACTAATAAATTGTTATAAAGTCACATTAGGGACTATCACATGACCATTAAAATGAATGGCACTCTGGGACATAAGGAAATATGGATAAATACTAGCAAAGTTATGACTAAGTGAAGACAAAAAAAGCTAGAATATGAAATATAGTACAACATCCTTTTCAAAAGTCACAAAATATCTAAAACAAAATCTTTGCCTTTGAGTAAGGCATGTAGCTCAGGGGTAGAGCACTTGCCTAGCATGGCTTGAGTTGGAGCCCCAGGACTGCAGACAATAATAAATAAAAAGTCTATTCTCCCCCCCAATGTAGAGGGCTATAATTATTTAATGCTATATTAATATGTAGTACGAGAACAATGGACCCATCTGTGCTTGAGAATGGTGGCTACCTAGAATGGGGGAAATAGGGGGAAGGGGTGGGATGTCTGTATATGTTGATGGCCATTCTTCCGAAATGCCAGCCTTCTGGTTGGCGGGTAGATTTATGGGTGCTTATCACACTGTGAAAAACGTACATGTAAATGAATGATGGACTAATGATTAGATGTGAATCAAGGATTATGATTAATCAGATTAAGTGCAGCTGAGGCTCTCTTATTTAAAAAAAAAATAAAAAAGGACTCCCATTCCCCATCCAAACCTCATGGTTGAGCAGCATTGTTAGTGCCAAGGTGCAGATTATGTACTAGAAAATCTCAATTTATTTCTTATTGGTTTCTGGAAAAGTCATTAGAAGTGTAGGTTGTATATTTTTCTTATACCCTGAAGCATGGTTGTGCACTGTGGAGTGTGGATGTGCCAGCTCAGAGACCTCTTCTGCAGGAACACAATGTCTTAGGTTCACTTTTATTTTAGATAGGCCGTTTCTTAGCATGTAGAAGAAAGCTGGAGGCGTGATGATCAAGGTAAGGGGCATTTAGAAATCTGGTACATTCTGCCCATGAGAGAGGACAAGAACTTAAGAGAAGGCACTTAAGAGATAGTTAAAAGATGACTTCTTTGGTTTCCCTCAGAGAGGAATAGCAGCCGGTTAAAGGAATCGTGGATTCTCTCTGCTTTCTCAGAGCCAATATCTGTTGTCTCCCAACTGTGGGTCCTTCATTCTCCTGTAGAACATTGACACTTTTATCTGATCCCAGGACAATTCTAAACACCAGTCTCATCTCTCTTGCTGGCTGATATTCTAGTTGGCAACACCCTCCTGATTAACAGCCTTGATAGGTACAGATACTGCTGGAGCTAGTGGCTTGGGGGGGGCGGAGTTTATGTCACAGGGAAGCATGATGTCAGCTGTCATCCCTCAGCTTGGTCAGTTCTCTTATGACACTAGTCCACTCATCAGTCCGTCACCTTGGACTTACCTGAAAACATCAGGAGGATTCTAGAAAGGATTAGAAGTCCTAGAAGGTGATCTGGAAGTAGGCAAACCTTTAATCCTTAGATGTTTGGGAAAGAAACTCTTAGGACAGTCTTTGGGACAGTTATAGAAATGTCTTGAAGAATTTGGGGCAGGAAAGTCCTGTGCCCCATTGGGAGCTGAGAAGCTTGCTCTGTTGAGACACGAAGGCAATCAACAAACAGCCTCTGGCCTCTTAGCGTCATCAACTCACTATAACCCTGGATGTGTCTTAAAACCAGGAGTCAAGTGGTGCTGGGAAGAAAGCAAGTAACAGTGAAACCTGCTTGGAAAATGTGGAACTCTGGGTGAGTTCTAAACCATTCTGATCTCCTGACCTCTAGAAGTCCTGGCTACATGGTGGAGTCTATAAATGACTATTACCCGATGGTACCTGCCACACAGGAGACTCTACAGAACCCACAGAACCTCAGTATTCTCTACTGCTTGGTGCTAGATGGAAGAAATAAGTGTCTGGGATGGATCTGGATGGTTTATAGGGCAACAATTCTAATGCTCCCCCTGTGGCGCTCCAGAGCTGTTCTCTTTCCAGTTGAGGATGGTAGGTAACAAGGATGGAGGGCAACATGGGAGAGTCTAGTGTATTAGAGGCAGAAAGTGCTGACAACTTACCTCAATGTTGCGAATTTTCCTACATGTCAAACTAACTATTCCTCACTGAGTTGGTCCACTTTCTGTTACTGTAGCAAAATACCCGAGACAAAAAAGGTTCAGGTTGGACTTGCCTTCAGAGCTGTCAGTGCTTGTCTGGCTCCACTGTTCACGGCTCGGGAAGCTGGACACCCTGGTGGAGCTTGTGTGATAGAGAAAAATCTGTTTACTTCATGGTAGCTATGTGGAAAGGAGTCAAGAAAGCCCGTTCCAGTGATCCGACTTCTTTATGTTAGACTTCAGCGTTTGAAAGTTCCAATAGCTACATTAGCAGATGAAGCCTTTAACTCACAAGCCTGTAGAGGGCGCTGTAGATCTTCTAACACTGTTCTGAAGGGCGCAACCATGTTGTCAGTAGGAAGCTTCTAAGATAAAGCCGGTGGTTCCCAAACTTGAAGTGATTTCCTGTGTACTAGAAAAGACCTTAGAAGTTTCTGATCTTCTCAGAAGGTGGTTGCAGGTGTGGTCCTGGGCATGGGAGCTCTGTGGAAACACACTATCAACCAGCTCATGGAAAGGTCCATTCATTTCATTTTGCCAAGCGGTGACTTGGTTTCCTAGCAGCCAAAGCTACAGAAAATGACTTTTGGCAAATGAATTCCTGAGTCCCAGAGGACTTCTCTAGGTGAGCTTGGCTGGTAAATGAAGCACAGGTTTCTGGAGATCCTTGGTCAGAGTGAGTGAAGGCAAAAGAGTTGTGGGAAATTGATCTACAAAGCTGTGGACATAAGGGCAGTCCTTTTTATTGTTTTGTCTCCTGTGACTGTCACCATTGTGGCAACAGCAAGAATCCTTGATTGACAGGAGAAAGGGGATCTCGTTTCTAACACATGCCCTCGGGGGACTGCCCTTTCTCAAGCCTTAGCATCTGTGGTGTTTATTCCCAAGCTTGTTGCTTCCTAGTCTCTCTTCAGCCTCTGAATTTGCTATATGGAAGGAGGTCTCTGTGAGCATGGATGATAGATAACCAGAACCTCCATCTCTCCAGACAAAGGAAGGGCACATCGTGCAAGACTCATTGCAAGAGGGAGGGCCAGGGATTCAGATCTCGGGCATAGAAATGGAGACTAAAACCATCTTGGTGCCCCTGCCAGAGACCAGGCTTTTTCCAGCAGGACACCGCCATGGACACATGGAGGCTGCTGGGACTGCCTAAGGTTTTTGCTTAGTTCCTGTTCTCTAGCGTCTCAAGTGAGTCAGTTTCCCATCCTCGTAGTTCAAGAATCGACGCATAGAAGAGGCTGTAAGAGTTCAGATGCCTCTTCATGATGGAGGTTTCCATCCTTCCACCTCCCGAGCTCTTACCTTCACCCTCTGGCCCTGTGTGCTGTTACTTGGTATATTTTCTTTCCAGAGGATAAGGACTGAGGAGGAAGGAAACAGCACCAGGAACATGAGGCAGTTTACTGCCCCCAGGCTCAAAGGCAGGACAGTGAAGGGAACAAGATAAGAAGGTGACCCTGAGATTCATTTAACAGGCAAAGAAAAGGACAGGCATTAGATAGACTTAACAAAAGAAGAACTAAATTGACATCCTATTGACTTGTAGAGGGCGTTTAAAAACAGGTTCCTATACCACCAGTTATTTGCTGGAGAGGCTGGCAGAGGACTCAGCTACCCAAAGCATCACTCCTGAAGGCCCACTAGTCAACATCAGCACGTGAAATTGAGCTCACTTCAAGGACTTGCTTAGCATACCCCTCCCCACAGCTTCCAGAAGTCAACTCAGTCTCCAAAGTGTGGATAGGAGGCTAGCATTATAGATGTGACCTTTACTCACAAACCCTGACTATGGGTCATAGTCCCAGTCCCCGGACTTATGGAGGATGCTGGAGGATAGGATTCTTCTGGCTTTAAGGGAGAGATAGCATCACGGGGGAGTATCTTACTGCTTCCTGGTAAGGAAGTGATGTTCTTACAGAGCCCTCTCCTCAGGTACCCTGTGTGCACATGCGTGCCCATGGGCTGGAACCACCTACTTTCTCCCCTCCCTGTTCCTACATCTAATCCCACATCTTTGAAGTTCTGCAGGTTGCTTTCCCCTCCTCCGCCCTGACGTGCAGAGGTCGTACATCTGCAGGCACCAATGCAAGGCAGTTGAATCCAGCTCTCCAGCTAGCTCTGTCAGTTAGCCACTGGCTCCCTGGGGCGATCCAGAGCGGATTCAGAGTCCTATAAAAGCAGCTTCTCTGATGATTATGCTAGGATTCTATTATACCACGCTCTGGGGAGTAGCATACAAACTCCTCACCTGCCTCCTGTGCTTTCCTCAGCCTTTCTCGGAGAGCCTGGGTTCTTCTGCAGAGTACCCCAAGTCCCCCTATCCCAAGTTTTTCCCAGACTGAGCGTGAGGGGAAAAGGAGCCTTTGGTTTAGCAAAAAGATTTGAAGGTCACCTTCATGGAGCCCCAAACACGATAACAATCTCTTCAATCAACAAGCCAGGCTCCTCTGGAAACTGAAATAGCAACTATGGAGTCAATTGCACCCCCTCCGCTTTCTTTTCTTCATAGGACACAAAGAAACTCTAGGGGTGAACTTGGAGATCACAGTATCTTTTAACAGCCTGAAAGCCTGAAAAGAAAGTTCCCGTGTCTATCTGCAGCTTGTCAGTACAGAAAAGCTAATTATCTCTGTGCTCTCCCTACCACCTTATATCCAGCCAATTCTTGTCCTTTAGCTGTGGCCTTATTTGTCCTATCGATAGCTCAGAGTTCAAGGAGATTCTGGCAATGGCACCACCCATTTTAGATGGCAGAGGACTCAGGTCGAGGAACAAGGGTGACAACACAGGGTCAGCACAGGGTAGAGTAGACCGAGGAGGAGAGACAAGTAGACATTTTAGCAACCTCTGCTGGCTCCTACTTTCTTCCTCTTCTCCTTGGGTTGGGCCCTGAGCTGCAGTGCACTGACTAGTGTAACATCCAGTGGGCAGGTGCCAAGGCAGGAACAGATGGCATGAGGAAAGAAAATGCTTCCACTCTGTGGCATTTGGGGAGAGGAATGAAGACGGAATTTTTCAGGTTGGAGTTAATTAGGGATAATGGAACATGCGTGGGGGCAAATTGTTGATGGAAAGGAAGAACCTGGCAAATGGCACCTTTCTCTCTCTCTCTCTCTCTCTCTCTCTCTCTCTCCTGTCCTTCTGTCTTCTCCTCCTCCTGCCCCTCTTCCTCCTGATCCTCCTCCTCCTCTTCTCTAATATGGGGTAGCCTAGGAGGACAATGGGCTTGAATCATGCTCATATGAACACATGAAAAGGACATCCCACAGACTCTGCTCACCACCCCTGAGAGGGAAGACTGTGGAGAACTACCAGAGGTGTCCTTAAATCACAGCACAGACAGCCACAGGCATGAGTGCTAGCTCTGTGAACAAGAGGCTGGGCAGAGGCCACAGCAGGGTTATTCCATTGACATAGTGAAGGACCAAGAACTGTTAGAAAGAGGCTTACAGGTCATCTGCTTCAGCCCCCAGTATGCAAATGAGCAAAATGAATTCAGAGACAGGCCTGATAAAGAAACATTGCTTTTAAAAGGCTGAACGGAAGTGGGATCCAATCCTAGATTAACCAACAGAAAACCCCACGACTGTGTAGAGACAAAGACAGGTAAGGAGTAAGAGAAGCAAGAAAGACATGTCGTCACGAGCCACTATGCAAATGTCAGACAAGGCGGGCTTCAGGGTAGAGAAAGTTACCACAGGCAGTGAAGGACACCAGGCAATGACCCAAAGCATCAACTTCTTAAGAAGACATAAAAGAAATCCTTAGTGAGTTCACCTAGGCATACAGCTTTGAAGCACACAAGTGAAAAGGATAAGGCTGAAAGGGACAATAGGAAGCCTCACAGCTACAGCCAGAGACTACCATCAGTCTGACTTAGACATTTATAGAGCAATTAGACAAAAATCTGTAGAAGTTCTGAGTCCTATTACCAAACTTTCCCTCATTAAGATTTATTAGGCATTCCACCCCATGAGCACAGAATGTATCTTCCTTTTAAATGCCCCTGGAATGTGTCCGAAGTCTGACTATATGCTGACACATAAACTAAGACTAAATAGATCTCAGATTAAACATATAAGAAATCATTTTGACCATGACCAGATTAAATTAGAAACTTTCAAAAGAACCATGTGTGAAAAACCCTCAAGTATCTGGGAGTTAATAAAGTATTTTTTAAAATAAACCATGGTTCAGATAAAGAGTCATGAGATACTAGGATTAATTTTCAGAACAATGAAAAGGAACTGTGTGGTGTCAGCAGGAGTGATAGGAGAGCTATTGTTACTGTTAAATACCAAGAGAAGAAAAACAGACAGTTTTCAAAGTAATGATATAACTTTCCTCTTAAGAAGCCAGAAAAATAAATGTAATTTAGAAGTGTAAATAATTAGTCAAACTACCTTCTAAATATTTGTGATTAGGTTTAAAGCGTATTGGCCTTGTCAAGATCTGGTCCAAGCGCTGAGAATAAGTGTGTGTTGTGTGTTCAGCCCTACACAGAAATCTCTAGCATTCATCTAAGGCCCAGGGAACATTGCAGAAGATGGGGTAGAAAGACTGTAAGAGCTGAAAGTAGGGAGGAGCTCTGTCTGCCGGACATGAGGTGACCATTACAATTATGAAGATGTGGCAGTCGTGGCTACTTGCATAAGACCCACATAAAAATGGCATAAAAGAAAAGTAGGAGGGGATAGTTGGGAAGAAGCATGGAGTCAGAGGACTGAAGATGAGAGAAGATCCTGTGGGGTGATTGTGATTATAGCACATTGTATCTATACATGAAAGTGTTAAAAAGTTAATGTTCAATAAAGGACACCATTATGTGCAACGGAAGTCAAGCAGATGTCAGGGAAACCATAGGAGCACAGAGTCAACAAAGTGTAAAGATGAACAAATCCAGTGAATTCAACAGAGATGAGAGACAAGAATGTCAGCAATATCTACAAAAGATCTCATAGGGCAGAACCCCTATCTGATGGAGAAGTTTATTTAATGGCATTCAATGCTATGGTTTCAATGAAATGAACCAAGTCCTGGAAAGACACAAATGGCCCAAGGACTGTGAAGCAGAAACCAGTAACCCGAGAGTGCTCAAATTTAGGAAGGAGGTGGATTTGTGGGTAGAATCTTCCTAAGAAATAGAACTCAACAATAACAACAACAAGAACAACAGAAAAACAAACAAAAAATGACCAACTAGTGAAATAAAACTCCCAACCCAAATCTGTCTGTCCAATTAATGAATTCTTTCAAATAATAAACACTCAAACAAACAAACTGTAAGTAATGAAAAGCCTTCTGAGAAGAGGAGAGAATTCTCAACACATCTTATGGGGGAGGGGTACTACTCTGATGCTGGAAGGGTTAATGACCTCTAGTGGATTGAGAAACTACAGAGAAAAAGTTGTCAGCTAGGATCTAGGATCCTGGGCTTCTCAAGAGAGTGTCAACACACCAGTCTCCCCTTGGTATTGGTATTTACAACTTTGAGTGTTCAGGGGAACAGATCTGCAGCCAGATTCTTCTACTCCCCAAACTTCCTTTTCTGTCTTATAAAATCCTCAACCTCCCTTCACTTGGTCACATAGTCTCTATTTCAGAAGCGATCACTGTCCTTCATTGTTCTGATTGAAAGACATTCTGTTTCCATAGAGGCTGGATTCCTCTGTTTTAAATTTTTTAAAAAACTTTTATTTAAATTTTTAAAAAAAAATTCTCAGTCCTGATCTTACAGTATCCAACCAAACATTACAAAAGAAGAAGAAGAAGAAGAAGAAGAAGAAGAAGAAGAAGAAGAAGAAGAAGAAGAAAAGAAAAGAAAAGAAAAGAAAAGAAAGAAAGAAAGAAAGAAAAAGACAAAAAAAGTAACTGGTTCACTGGTCCATTTGGCATAAATGTAGAAATGTTACTAATAACATATTATTAAATGGAAGCCCTCCAATACTATTTGTGAAAACTGTTATATATCATGACCAAGCAAAGTGAGTCCCAGGAATGCTTGGTCAGTTTAACGTTTAACACTGAATCAACTTAAAAAGAAAAAGTGGAAAATCATATTAGTTAATGGAGGAAACTGTGTATGTAAATTTAAAAAAATTTGCTACTAAAATTTGTAAAACGAAGGGACAGAGAGATGGTTTGATGATTAAGAGCACTTGTTCTTCCACAGGGCCTGAGCCTAGTTTCCAGAACCCACATCACAGTTGCAACTACCTTTAAGTTTAGCACTAGGAGATCCTGGGGCACCACAGATACATGGCACAAACATATAGATATACAAATAGAAGAAGTAAAATGCAATTCTAAATAAATAAACTAAATTAAAACTATAAGTCAATACTAAAAGAAATTAAGGAATACATAAATAAATAGAGGTATACTATGTGCATGGATAAGAATTTATAAAAATTAATAATATGATGAATATGGGCAAAGGATTTCAATAGATACTTTACTGGTGAAGGAGTGTAGACAGCCAAGATATATATATATATATATATATGGCAAGTTGATTAATGTCAGTAATCATTAGGAAAATCCACAAATTATTATTAGAAGCTTTTTTGTTTTTTATGAGAGAAAGAAGGGCATAGATCCAGATGCGAGGAGGAGAGGAATTGGCAGGCATAGAGAGAGGTGAACCATAATCAGGATATATTATTTGAGAAAAAAACTATTTTCAAGAAAAGAGAAAAAATCAACAAGGCAACAAATGGCTGAAAATGCAAGACTAGATACATTGTGATGGGATCATTTACCCAAGATGAATTGACTGCCTTCATGACAAACTCAAATGGTTGGTTCCCCTTCAAAAACGAATGTACAATGGAAGTTGAGGGTACGAACAGAATGATTGGAACCTACTTTATCGCCATAAAGAAAAGGAGTTAGCTATTCCTCAAGAATGAGAGATTAGAGACTTGTGTTAGAATATCAGCACAGAACAAATGGGGATGCATGCATAATTAAAAAATAAATCCAAATTAAAACTGCAATGAGCTACCTCTGTCACTAGCACTAAAGTTTAAAGTTTAGGTGAAGACGCAAAACAACAAAAATATCGTCCCTTGTTACTGAGAATCCCAGTGGTGCAGTCAGTCTAGAAGGAGCCTTAGTTGTTTTTTAAAAGTTAAGCATGCTTTCTGTTTTACCCAAAGACTATTTTGAGGATTTTGCCCAAGAAAAGTCATGGAGACGTGCTTACATGTTCTTAGTGATCTTCTTCTTGCTGGTTGCAAATTAAAAACAATCCAGGTATTCATTTGATACATAAAACATAAGACTTTGTGGCAAATAACTGTATACTATCCAGCAATGAAATAGAACTGATCTGTAGGTAACAAGGTAACCGATTCAACAAACTTCTTACTGAAAGAAACTGAGAACAAAAGGTTGTTTGTCCAGTCTTTTAAATGACTTGATGCAAAAGTTAAAACCTTAGAGACAAAACCACGTGGAGGATTCCCAGGGAGGAAAAGAAGGAGACTAACTGTAAAGAGACACCAAGAAACTGTTCGAGGTTCCACTAGTGTTCTGTAAGGAGCTGTGATCATCAGAACACTGCCAACACAGTATTACTCTGTATTGGGACTTTGTTGGGTACATTTGTCAAAACTCACGGAGTAAGGCCTGCAATTCAGTGGGTTTCATATTTAAATTGCATGTCCTGGAAGCTGACTGAAACAGTGTGCCCTCTACCTGATTTACTGGTAGAGGGTTGGGGAGGGTGGGTCCTTTTGCTGTAGTCACTGCCAGCTGTTGACTTCCCTAATTTTAGAAAGCTGCTGGTCTCTGTGGAGCACTCCAGGGAGATGGGAAGAAAGAAACAGCGCAGTAAGGTCTGAGGGCCTCTTGGGTGTCTGTGTGAGAAGGATGTCAAGAGTTGAGCCTTCTCAGCATGGCTCTGCACTGGAGGTTAATGCTGTCCTGGAAGAGAAGAAATGCTGTGCCTACTACAGTCAAAGGAGCTAACCGTAGGGAGCAGGCTGGGACACAGAGGCGTCTCTGACAGTGCCTTTAGCACGTGGAGGAACACCTGCTCTGGAGTTGTCTGCTTGAAAATGTCTGCTTTACAGGATAGGAGGTCTCAGACATGACCCCATATGCCTGTTTTCTACACATCTGTGGGACATGAACTTTGAAGGCCACATTTCAACTGCAGGGCCTTGTAATTGGAGCTATGGTCAGTCCCGTGACAATCTCTCGTAACTTCCCTAGGAATATGTCAAAGTCCTAGGCCACCAGTGCTATACAGTACCTTATTATAGCTAGGGTGACTGCATGTATAGTCGCTTGAGATGAAGTTAGTCTATAGGAAGGTGAGACTACCATAAAGGATCAGAGAGGCTGGGCCTGGGAGATGGTTCAGCGGTCAGTGTCTGTCTTTCAGGCCTGAGGACCTGAGCTCAAGCCCCAAAACTCATATAAACTAGAAGTTGCCTGTGTGTAGTTCCAGTGCTCAGGAGGCAGAGATGGTGGATCTCAGAGCTTTCTGGTTGGCTAGTCTAGGAGAATCAGGGAGTTCCAGGCCCTTGAGATATTTTCTCAAAATCAAATAGGTGGATGGTATCTCAAAAGTGATACCTAAGGTTGGCCTCTAGCCTGCACACACACATTTTCCCTCTCCCTCTCCCTCTCCCTCTCCCTCTCCCTCTCTCTCTCCCTTTCCCTCCCTCCCTCCTTCCCCCCTCTTTCTGTGTGTGTGTGTGTGTGTGTGTGTGTGTGTGAGAGAGAGAGAGAGAGAGAGAGAGAGAGAGAGAGAGAGAGAGAGAGAGAGAGAGAGATTGGAGGCTTGCTACAATAGATTGAGGATCCACTGGGAACTGGGTGCATTAGAAAGCTGAAAGCTTCCCCAATGCATTCAGAGAGCTGGACCTCCATGAAGTGTGGCCTTCAAATCCCATGTCCCACAAATGTGTAGAAAAAAATGCACAGGGGCTCGTGTCTGAGACCTCCTATCTTGCTAAGCAGACATATTCAAACATTGTGTCCTCAAACTTTTGGCCTCCACAAAGAATTAATAACACATTTCTGTTGTTCTGAGGTCCCTGAAAACCGTTGCCATCCAGCAATGGCATTATTAGCCTTGTGCCTTTTCAGGAATTCTGCACTCTGGCAATGCTGGGCTGTGGCACTTGTCTGTGGGTGGCAGATGCCTTTAAAGTGGCTGTTTACTGGTTAGTTCTCAGAGAGCAAGGATAAGATACACCACAAGTTAGAAGGATCTGGAGATGCTGAGATGTGTTGGGGACACAGAAGACCTGAGATTTCACCTTGGGAAGCACAGTGAACTTCTCTTTTATGTCCCCAGTAGAGCTTGGTAAGTGGCCAATCATAAAGTGTGAAGTGCCAGCTGGTATGCAAAGGGTGCAGTGGAGAGACTACTCCCTACCCATCCACGACATGGTGCCCTGCATGCTAACTTTTTGTTAACACACTCAACCCTGGCTCAGCAAAGGAGAAAGTGGTCAAGCTCACTTGAAACTCCTATTTTAATATGAATATTTTATCAAAATTTGGGAGAATTTTATATCTATTTGAAATATATTTTTTTATCATATTTACCTTCTCGTCCTCTGTTCTGGATCTATCATCCACTCCTCCAAATTTCATGTCACTTCTGTGTGTTTATAACCCTCTGAGTCTAATTTGTGATGTTTATATAGCCATGAGTGTAGGTATTCTTAGGAGCATGTGGGCCCCTCTCTAAATCAGGTACTGGGCTTATGGCCAGCAGGGAAGCCTTGGTGGATTCATTAACAAATATATTTTTTAAAATCATATGTGTGAGAGAAATTCTGGATAGATGGATGGATGGATGGAAGGATGAATTGATGAATCGATACGTAGGTAGGTAGATGGGTGGATAGACAGATGGCTGGATGGCTGGATGGCTGGATGACTGGATGGATGGATGGATGGTTGGGTTTATGGGTAGAAGTATGGACATGTTGGTGGGTGGATGGAAAGATGGATGAATAGGCAGGTGGATGGTTGATGATTGGATGGATGGATGGATAGACGGATGAAACATAGAGATGATGTATGAGTAGATGTATGCACGTATGTATATATATATGTGTGGATAGGTAGGTGAGTGAGTGGATGAATAGATAGATGGATAAATGTATGGGTGGGTGAATGGGCAGATATATGGGTAAGTGGTGGATAAATAGGTGTAGGAGTAGACAGATGGGTGTATGAATGGGTAGATGGATGGATGGGTGGGTGCACAACTGAATGAGTGCAGATAGATGGATGGGTAGTTTGAAGGGTGAGTAGACATCTGGGTGGAAGAATTTGCCTCAACTCTGGCAAGAGGCAAAATAATGGCTGGATGGCCCAAAAGGTGTATGCATGTCTGGAGAGAGGGAAATCTGGAGGACGTAAGTGCCTGCTTGTATATCCTTTGATCGTCCTCAAATCAGAGTACATGATAGATTGAGATTTTATACATTTAATATTTCCTTCCAACTCCGGGTGCTTCACATCTGGATAAAAGGGGCTATAAATCTCTGCAGGCAGAAGGGGGCTAGCCCTCCCTTTCCACCCGCTCACTGAGCTCTCACTTAGAAATCCAGCCGAACAGTCAATGATGAATCACAGCATCTGTGGGACAGTCCAGATAAGCACCGATTTGCATTTCCATGTGATCACTTGCTGCTCTTGGCATTTTCAAATTACCTTAGAGCCACGCTAATTCTGTTGCCACCTACTGCCACTCTGCGCCCAAGTGACCGGGTGATGGGGATTCGAGTGGCAAGTTTGTTTGGCTTTTCAGGCACGTTGAGTGCTCCCTTTGGGTATCCGGAGGCATATGGAGAGAGAGAAACCTTGTGGAGAGTGAGCTTGTTGGAACTCTCCCCGAAAGTTGACAGCTTCCAATCCACCCTGCCTTTGTGTTCTCTATGTCTGCCAGTTGCTTAATAGTAAAACTAAGCATTAATCACTCTCCCCTGTGTTCCACCTTACACAGTGGGAGAGTCGTCCCTGCAGGTAACTGAGTCTCCCTCTCTACCACAGGAACTATGTGTGCCCGGGGGAGGCTGGCAGCAGCAGGCACCATATGGCTGCCATGGAGGCGGTCTTTTGGGGAGAAGGGAAATCTTGGAGAAGCTCTACAGGCTGGATGGAACTCCCCAGCCCTGAAGAGGAAGCTCTTGTCTGGCACTTGCCTGTAGCTGTCTCAGTGGTCACAGCTCCTTCGAAGAGACTTCATGTGGCCAAGAGGACAGTTTTTCACCCAGCATTGGGGACTCGGTAAGAAGGGAGAGGGTGTTAACTGGAGGAAGAATGAATCCTGATGTGTCTAAGCAGGACTCCTTTACTGAAATATCTCCGGACAAAGAAATTTCACAGTCTAATGTAATCCCCTCTCCTCTGTTTCCTCCAGCCTTCCCAATCCAGGGAGTTTTTAACACTAATCAGTAGTACTTCTTGCTAAAGTGCAAATCCATTTCCCTGCCCAGACACAGACTTCACATCCTTCACACAAAATCTCAGAGTGCTATCCAATACATTGATGGCGAGCCCTTTGAAAATGAGAATTAATTTCTGTTTCTCTATCTTAATTTACATTTGTTCATCTCCCAAGGATTCACTCTTTAACCCTTCCATCAGCCCCCGTCTCCCCCAACCCTTTCAGAAATCTTACATTGAAGTTTTTCTCAGGTTCCCTTAGGTTCCGATATTTCACGTTGACGGATAGATAGAGCATCTGTATCAAATGAATTGTCTACAGTGACTTTTAGATCGTCTGACCAACAGTACAGTGTGGGGCCATTCCAAAGAAGGACACAAGTTTGGGTGACAGGAAAGCTGCAGAATTTTTTCAAGTTCTATTTGTACTTGAGAAGACAGCACAGTTGATAAAATGGTAAGCACAAGGAGACCCGAGTTTATATCTCTGCCAGCCACATAAAGACCTCAGTGTAGTGGCATATGCCTGTCATCCCAGGGCTGGGTTGGAGAAAACATGAGCTTGTTTGCAGTCAGCCTAATGAACAATCCAGGTTCAGTGAGAGACTCTGTCTCAAAATGCAAGGTAGAGAGAGACTGAAGGAACACTCAACATCAAACTCTGGCTTCCATATGCACACACGTGCATAAGTATGTGCACTCTCTCACCTGCACAGATGCAATGTACATAGGTACATCACACACACAGTGTTCTGTCTGCTGTCTCCCTCTCTTCATTCCCTGCATGCAGTATGTTTTTAAAACTTCCTCTTTTCTGTGGTAGGAACACTTCATGTGAGATTCAACTTCCAACACGTCTAAGTATGTGACACAGTGCTGTTGGCCACAGCGGCAACGCTCTGCTCTGTTCTTTATAGCTGCTTCATCTCGCCTGAGTAAAGCTTACTCCTCTTTGATTAGTAACTCTGCAGCTCCCTCTTTCCAGCTCCCGACAACCACTGTTGGACTCTGGTCCAGTGAACTGGACCTGAACAGATAAACCTTACAGTCTGCAGCTTCCCGTGACTCCTTCTTTTCACCCATCATGGTACCGACGTCTGCCATGCTGCCTGCTGCAGACACTCTTTCCAAGGCTACACAGGATGGGCTTGTGTGGATCCACCCTGGTCCCTGTATCCATTTCACCATAGATGGACGTCAGCTCATTTCTCCGTGTTGGCTGTTGGGAATGACTTCACATTGGACACGGGACTGCTAACGGGCCTGAGATTTTGATTTCAGTTCTTTTAGATAAATACTCAGGAGACTTCTGAATTCTAAGACCTTCTCGTGTTTTTAAGGAACTTCCATCCTGCATACCTTAGCTTTCCCACTGACATTCTAAGGGCTCTGGACTCTAAGCATCTCACTAGTGGTTGGTTTTTGTTCTTAAATACAGTCTTCTGGCAGATGTGAGGCGATGCCTCACCATGGATTTGACTCTCATTTTTCTGATGAGCACTGCTTTGGGGTATCTTCTATGCATCTGCTGATCATTGTTTCCCTTAGAGAATCATGTATCCAAGTCTTCATGCCATGGTTTTGAATAGAATGACCATGATTTCTGCTATTGAATTGTGGGAGTCCCCAACAAATTATAGAATTAACCCCTTATCAGCCACAGGGTTACCATTCTCCTAGGTGGCCTTTATGCTTTGCCTGCATTCCCTAGGCTGTCCTCCTGTTCTGTTTACTGTTGCATTTCTATTTTTGTTTAATCTTCATCCTTTTTTCTAACTCACTCACAAATAAAAATGTCGTACTGTTGGTTTCAGGAAGCCACTCCAACTCTTGCTGTAATCTCAGCTCTATACTGTTCAGTAAACTTTTGTACAGTTAGAATGGCTGTGTGGTATTCTCTGGTCCTACCAGAGCCAGACAAGGAGGCCTGGCCATGCAGTGCTCCTGTTTCTATACTCTAATAAGGAAAAGTAAAACAAGCCTATTTGTAATTAAGAATAATAACAAAAACTTACTTTAGGAGGCAAAATTTGAAAGCCATGAGACATTGACAAGAGCATTAAAGTAAGCACAAACAAATTGCATGGATGAGCCTATCGGTTCAAAATAAATCTCATCAGTATCCCAATGTCATTTTTTAAAGAAGCAAAACAACAATTCTATAATTTATATAGATCCAGGCTTGGTGGATTCCTCTTGCCAAGGGACTGGGGGAACTGAGGCAGAAGGCTAAATAACTGAAAACCAGCCTCAGCTAGTTACATAGCATGTCTGTGTTTTAAAAACCAAACCAGGGCGGTGGGATGGCTCAGGAGGTGAAAGCACTTACCAGGCAGGGTTGACATTCCGAGCCCCAACCCCCGGAACTCACAGTGAGAGAAGAGAGCCTGTTCTTGTGAGCATGCCAGGGAATGCCCATGTCTGAACTCACTCATACACACACAGTGTTAATAAAAATAAACAAGTAACACGCACGCACGCACGCACGCACGCACGCACGCACGCACGCACGCACGCACGCACGCACGCACGCACGCACGCACGCACGCACGCACGCACGCACGCACCAAAGAAATGACAAAGCAAACACAGCGCAGCACCTCCATCCTGGAAAGTCCAACCAAAGAACAACGGGGGAGGCAGTACATTCCATTCCTGGCTTCAAGACATATTACAGAGCTGTAGCAATCAAACAGTTTGATTGTGGCAGAAACAGAGACCAGTGGAAGAGAATAAAGAGCACAGAAATAAATGCGCACAAACACCACAAACTGGTTTTCACTCTAGATGCCAAGAACACACCATGGGTGCAGAACACCGACTATTCAGTAAACGGTGTTGTGAAGCTGGGTGTGTGCTCACAAAAGGCTGGATCCGGACCCTTATCTTAGTTCCCAGACAAAAAACAAACTCTGAAATGGATCAAAAATTTAAATATAAGACCTGGCATTTCATAACTCGTAGGACAAAAGAGAGGGTGGAAGGACCATGACATTGCTCTTAATGATTTCAAAAACACTGTGCGGAAAGCACAGACCGTGAAACTGAAGAAAAGCACATGGGGGTTCCTCAGACAAACCGCTCACAGAGTGACATCACAGCATTCTTTCTGAATGGCTTTTCCTTCCGCATCCTGGTTTCGGTGTTTGCCCACTGAGGGGCAGGTGCCTGGATTTGGGGCACTCAACCCCACTCTCCTATGTTTACCACCAGCTATACAAAGAGGCATGAAAATGTGAACTGCTTTCAGTTCATTGGATAGAAATATATTGTAGTGGATCTAAGCTTATCATTTTAAAAATTCTAGGTAACAACTGGTTGAATGTCACCAATTTCATGTGGTTGGATCTAATGCGCTCAAATCTGATTTAGACTAATTTAGGGGAAATGACACCTCCTGCTTCCTAGTCCCTCAGTGAGGGGTGGGATCTCATGTGCCCTTCCCTGCCTGAGCTGGAATGCTTATTGGCCTCATCTCTTGCAGGTCTTATGCTGGCAGCAGTGACTTCATGGGTGTGGTGGCCATGTCGGATCCAGAAGACGCCGCTTCAGCCTTCACCATCCAATTCTTGCATTCTTTCCTCTGCTTCTTCTGTGCTGTTCCCAGAGCCTCAGAGGGAGCGACATAGATGTCTAATTTAGGGCTTAGAGCCCACCAGTCACTTGCTCTCCACACTTGGATCAGCTGTGAGTGTCGCCCTGACTGCCAGCTACTGGGAGCAGAGTGTTCCTTTAAGCGGCTCTAAATAATTTCCTTTTGACTTGCAGATATGATTAGTTCCCTTCACAAATCCTTCCTTTGGAAGAGGGGAGGTGTACGGCCAAAGTTTACTTGTCTGAATTACTTCTTATTCCAAAAGAGTAGGTTCCAAATCAACGTTGCTGACTGCTCTATTCAGTCAGCTCAAGGACGGCCAGTAGGTTAACAAAAATCAATGAGGAGTGAGCCTCAGAAGTGTCAGAGAAGGGCAAACATATTTGACAAAAAAAAAAAAAATACATGGGGCTTGAACAATGAGGTTTGCTTGCCTCTGCTGCTCACATACTAGTTCTGAAGGTGGCTTCAGAGGCCAAGCTCAAGCACAGTTCCCAGTAATCATAAACAAGGAGTCGGCAGCCGGGAGACCACAGAGCCGCCTCAGGAACAACCTCATGGAAATGTACCAACTCCACCTGTTATGGTTTTCAAAAAGGCTTGTCCATGCTTGTTGCCTGGAAAAGCACAGAAGGTCCTCAACTTAGCAGGGTTTGACAGGATTTTTCAGTGTTACGGCGGTGCTAAAGTGACATGCATCAAGCAGCAAGTGTGTGATGAATATTGGATTATTGTCTGCTACCGGGCTAGCAATGTGAGCTGCTCTCTTCTGCTGCTGGGCAGTAGCAGAGGGCTGCAGTTTCCAGTCAGCCACGTGACCCTACAGGGAACAACTGGGACCTCTCGGTGCACTGTGTTCATGAGTTTGGATGGTCCACAGATTAGATATATTGGCTTATCAGGGTACAAATCTATCATAATTTGAGGGGCATCTGTACTGAGCTCTAGAAGATGTTTTTAGAGTCCCTTTCCAGTAACAGTATGTTATCGTCCATATCTAAGTGCATACACAAGTGATTTGATCAATTTTCTGCTTACTTCAGACTCTATGAGATACATAAGTGGATGAAAGATGGAGGACTGGATGAGGACGGGGAAGGAGCAAACATTTAAATAAACAAGGGTTGATGCACTTTGACAGAACCATCACTGGGTTGCACTGGTTATTCTTCTCTATGCTGTGACTAAATGCCAGACGGAGAGCATCTCAGGAGAGGAAGGGTTTGCTTTGCCTCACTGTTGCCTCACAGGAGGGAACAACACAGCAGTAGGAGTGTTAGGCAACCGGTCACATCTCGTTTGCAGTCACAGAGTGGAAGAAAGAGGGGCCAGGCCATCCAACTCCAAGGATCCCACTGATTCATGTCCTACAGTGAGGCTCCATCTTCTGAAGGTTCCACAACCTTTGTGACTGGTCCCTCCACCTGGGAACCAAGTGTTTAGACACATGGACCCGTGGGGCATATTTTATATCAAAACTGCAACAAGGGTAAAATTATGGAGTGAACCTGTGGTATATGGCAAGCTCTGTCCTCACTCACCACATTTTCTGGACAGTACCCTTTCTGATTAAAGATGAGGGACCTACACAACACCATTTGTTTCCTCTGCTGATGACCCAGAGTCAAATCTTTCTTCATGGGCTTTTCCCCCTTGTTGCTTTGAGAAGCCCAGTAGAACTTATCAGAGAAGTAAGTCTGGTTAAGCTATTATAAAAGCCTGTAACCTGTTCAGTTACAGGTCTCCACTAGAAGTGGGAATGAAGTAGCAGTGGCTACATGTTAAAAACAAGCAAGTGGTTATTAATTTAAAGAGTGGAGGAAAAGGCTGTGGATGGAACTGTATTGGATCCTCACCACAGCTCATGACTTAAAACATTTGCCAAAATGCATAGACCTGTAGCTTGTCTTTGCTACTGTGTGGATTCTTTTCCCCACCCTTTATGTCCCTGGGTTTACTCTCTATTACTACATAGGAGAGAAAGGAGGACAGAGGAGAGAAGACAGAGAGAGAGAGTCCTAAATCTAATTTCTTTTGTTTCTTCTGTAAGTATGACTACTAATGGACTGCAACCACCACCACTACCTCTGCCCAATGACCAACAACCACCAACCCTGCCTACTGGGACTCTAGCATTTGTATACCCTCTGAAATGTTCCCAGAAACTATGTGCAGCTGGCAAAAATACGCCTCTGCTAGAGCACGAGGCAAATCATAGTTAGCTGCTGTGGTCAGTGTGAAGCAGTCCCATATCTCCACACCCCAGGATTAAAACAAAAACACTTTCTTCTAATATTTCTGTGGGTTCCTTTTTAAAATAAAGAAACCAAAATTCTGAAATAGTCACTTCATAGACCTGTATACCGAAGTGTTTCCACTGTATGTAAATTGGAAAGAGCTAACTGAATAAGAGATGAATCAGGTTTTCTTTTGTTCCCCGCTGCCTAGATGCCCTGGTGGGAAGTTCTTGGATCTTCTCATACCTCAGTCACTAACAGTACTCTGTCTGCAGAATCCTTGCCCATAGGCAATGTCCTCTCACACGTTGTCCATGAAGGCAAGACTAGCTGCCTAGCATAAGGACTGTATATGTTTTTGTTTTGATTTTAAGACTTTGTATAGTCACTTGCCTAGAAAAATATATAAGGTCCTTAATTTATAATAGTTTGACCTCCCAGCTTTACCATGGTACAAAAGCAATTATATACATCAAGCAGACGTTGCATTTTGTGTGGTGAATTGACATTTCTCCCCAGGCTGTTGTTATGAGCTATGGGCCCTTTGTGCAAAGCTGGACAGCGGCAGCTACCCGGTGGGCCTTGATTGTACATACTGCTACTCTAAACCAAAGTTCCCAAATTTGTTCTTGGCTGAGATTCATTCATTTGTTCAGGAACTGCATTCTAAACACCTACTGTGTGCCAAGGATGGTGCTAGGAATTGTACAGGAACAAGATACGATCTCTGCACGAAAGCTGGTTGACTGAGCGAGAGCCAGACATGTAAACAAATAATTACAGCACAGTGTAATTAGTGCTAATGGAGGCATGGGCAAAGAGCTGTGAGGCATGGAGGAGGAGTGACTACCTCAGCCTCAGTCTCAAGACTCCAGCTGTGCTAAGACAGTCCGTGCCATTGTTTTTGCTTGCAAAATAGAGGCATTGCCCAAAAGTGATATCGCATGAGTCCACCACACACAGAGACACATCCCCATCCTGGAATGGACAATACCATCCTTGTTCCCAGAGGCTCTTGCCTGGACCCCAAATGTTAAACAGCCTGGGTACTATTTGATTTGGCCCCACCTATGATGGGTTTGGTAGTAGCTGTGGGTGAATTTCTGCATCTTGCTAGGATATTTCTTGGTGCCTTTTCCTCACAGCCTGCAGCAGTTTGGGCTGTCTGACTGTTACCATGGTAACAGGAATCTCTTCCCATCTTCCACAAGTGCATGGTGCTTCTTTGCTGGGGAGTGTGGGTCCTTGACCAGCACCCTAGCTCAGTTATAGGCTCCAGGTCATCTTTTCTGGGCTGTATCAGGGTCTTTATTTATTCCAGACCAACAGCATCTTGGGAACAAGTGGACTCCCTTGTCCAGGTCTCACCCCACAACCCCTGCCCCCACTAGCCATTGATTTTAATGAGCTACCTAGTGGCTCAGAGTAAATGAGACTGAGGAGGTCCTGAATGTCCAGGTTGTCGTCTGCCAAGAAGAAAATGGTCACAAGGGAGATATGAACTGGGAGCTGGATCTGGACAGGTGAATGTGGTAAGTTGGGGGAGTAGTTTGAATGGCAGAGCCTTGTGTGAGTTGTAAATAAGAAAACTACAGATGAATAGACTGAGGAGAGATGTATAGAAGACACATTTGGTTACAAAACTGTACAAAAGAAGCAGAAGATGGGGTCCATAGGGTCCCTTGGCAGCTTTTACTTCTACCCTTGGGCCAATGGGTGTCAGGAACAGGAAAGATCTCTCACACCCTTCTGCCAGTCTGCTCATTGACTAAATCTTTCTGAAGATGAAAAGGCTCTATCTAAAGAGGTGAGCTCCAAGGCAAATTATCAAGTGATGGCCACATGGTCTATAGTCATGTAGTGAGCAGTCAAGGATGGGAGAAGGTTTCTGAGGTCCCTTCCATGCCTCATCAGCAACCAGGTTCAATGGGTGTTTATCACACTTACTCTGTGGCCCTTCCTTACCTGTGAGATCAGGAATGGAGACGGAGTGTTTTCCAGAGCTCTTTCTCACAACTTCTTTTCTAAGCCTGACTTTAAATTCATGACAACTATCTTTGTGGGATTAGGTGTGTCTTACTACTCTCAGCCACCCCGTGAATTAATCATAAGAGGTTGCTTTCAAAGGTAGAGACTTGGAAAGGGATTTCCAAAGGTTCCCAAGGACTTAGGATTGGGGTCAAGATGGATGCTAAGATTGAGGTGCCCCATCCAACCACCATGTGCTCAAGCACTTCCTGTCCAGAGAGCTTCATGGGCTGAGATAGATGACACCCAGAGAGAGACTGTTAATTAACAACATGAGGCACAGCGGAAACAGCAGAGAGCTAAAGTAAGCAGGGTTTCCAGAAATTAAGAGCCACCACAAAGGCATGACTGTCAGGGAGTTCTCAACTTTTGGGCTTTGTTGTTCTATAAACACAGGGGCTCTAAACGGAAGTCGCTAATGCCAGGTGGTCACACTGGTTCTGCGAAGGTGATTTGTGGGAATGGATTTGGGTGGAGCATGAGCTGTGTAATAAAACCGTCTAAAATATCTTAGCTGACCTCCCTTCAAAGTCTTAGTGGAGTGTGAGATAGGAGGACCTGCCCACCAGGTTCACTTAGCCTTGCATCCAAGCTGCAAATCAAGCAGGTAGAATGTTTCTGGGAAAATTGAAATCCAATATCGAATAAGATCTTGCTGATATAATTCTTTGTTAAGCCCCCTGGTATAATGTATCCAATGGGACAACCCAATAAGCCCTACCATCATCTGCACGTGCCATTGAAAGCCCCTCCTCTGAGTTCTTACAATCATCATTTCCTGTTCTAGAAGTTCAGTGGGAACGATGGATGCAGATTTGAAACCATGCCATGTATATTATATGACGTGCTCTACAGCTTTCTACATGGAAAAGTCTAGAAATTTCCATGCTGGCCTAATCATTGTCTCCAAGTTGACTGTGATGCCATGAAAGCTTTCAGCATCCCACTGTGCGTCTCCAGGGGCTTGGGTGAATTTGTGCCATCTTCAACTGGGCTAGGTGGGAAGAATACAACCTTTTCTGTTCTCATGAGGAGGTCTGATTTGAACCCGATCTTTGTTCACCTGTATAATGGGGATGGATGGAGAACGGATCTTAGGCATCAAGTACGTCATTATCAATCCTCTAGCTCTTCTCTTAGAGTTTAAGAGAAGCCAGAGGCCACAGGCAAGCTTCATCAGTGACCCCTACAGAGTTAGGATTCCAGCTCAGTTCAGCCTATCCTAACATGAATCAGAACCAAGGCCTCTAGGGCAACAAAGAGAGTCAATGAGCAGAGCAGAGCAAAGATGGACATTACCGAGCTTTAGTTGTAACAAAATGAAAGTTCCCCAAAGCCAGAGTGTGCTCTCTCCCTAGGAGCATACTATTGGCACTCGAAGCTCTAGTCCTGTCCAATGTGAATAAGCACAATGGTACTCTCTGGGAGCCAATGGGATTATAGCACAAGATTCGATACAAGAGCCACATTAGTGATGATGGTGTCTATGTATGACTCTGGGAGATCCCGGTCCTGTCTTAGAACCATGACCTGGAATTTATACTGCACTCATCATGTGGTCTTAGACCACACAGGATACTTGACCATCTTGGATAGATCCAGTTTCAGACAGTTCCTCCCTTAAGCAGAATTTGACCTTTAATTTACCACCACTGGGTAAATTAAGCTTTCTTTACATCTTCCAAGGGACACTACTTCAATATTAAAGGCAGATGGCTCACCTTACCCAGTCTTCTTGTGATATGGGTCTCAGACCCTTTACCTTGAGCCATGCTTTCCTGAGTGTGAACATGCATCATATTCTTCTTCATGTGTTTATGTGCACTGTGGTCAAATGAGCTCAAAGCTAATCTGAAAGAGACCCATTACCCCTAGCATGCAGAATCCCAACCCCTAAGAGAGGCTTGTTTCTTCTCAATGTGTTCTCTGGGTGAAATCTACCTTGTGATTCCTCATGAGAAGGAGGAGGGAGCAGAAGGAAGAGGAAGCAGGAAAGGGCAAAGTGTTGTGATGGCCAAAAGGCCAGGCATGGCCATTCCTAAGACTCAGATAATAGATGACATCTGCATCAATCCAGTGACCCAAGCTCTTCTAATCAATACAGGCTTCTAGAGGGCACAGCACCCACTGTTTCCTTCTCAGTCTCTCCTTGCCCAGGATATTCAGCATGGCAGACACGGCAGTGATGACCTCACCATGTGGGGTGAGGCTGACTCACTCCATCTCTGAGCAAGATGAGCTCACTGGGAGTCTGGCCAGACAATTCTGGCTGGAGGAGACTGAAGGCTTTTGCTGTCTATTGTTGCTCTAGTTTCTTCAATGTCTTTCATGAACTAATATCAATCATTTAGAGAGGACGCAAACAGGATGCAAAAGACTTTCGTGTTCCCGGAAATGTTTTAGAGTGTGTGGCTGGCGTGATATCACCACTCCCCAACACTTTGGTGTATACACCCTGCAAACAAGGAGGTGCTCCTGTCCTGACACCTGCCATTCTCTTAACATTTCCTTACTTTTGGTCCATAGGACCTTCAGTCTCACCTGGGACTTTTCTGTCTTGTTTCATACTCAGCCAATTCTCCAGAGAATCTTAGACACCTCCAGCAGAGAATGATATAGAAATCAAGATCTGATAGAGAAATCATAGTCCTTGGTTTAGGGGTGGCCCCTGGGTAAACAGAGTGAAGAGATAAACACATGTATATTTTAAGCAGGTAGATCCATACACCTGCATTCTATCAATCTATCATCTATGTATCTGTGCTATCTATCTATCTATCTATCTATCTATCTATCTATCTATCTATCTATCTATCTATCTATCTATCTATCTCCATCCATCCATCCAGTCACGGGTCACAGAGATGCAAAAACCCCAGTACCTGAGATTAACTTCATCTTTCTTCTATTTGATATTTGTAGTTCCCCTCTTTGACAGTTCAGTTCTGGTTATCTTTAAACTATTTTTGGCATGTACATGTGTATGCTCATGTGCATACATGCATTAAAATGTGCGTGGGCACATGTATGTACAGGTACATGTGTGTATGCATATAGAAGCGGGAGGTTAGTGTTTAATGTCTTCTTTAATTATTTGCACCTTATATATATGAAGGATGTGCCTTACTCAAATGTGAATGAATTCACTAGTCCATCAATCTAGCGTGTGCTACCTCCCAAGTCCTGGGATTATAGATTGGTCTCCATCCTTACATGGTACTTATTTTCTCTGGTCATCATTGCCTACACAGTAAGCTCTATGCACTGAAGAATCCCCACAGCTCTAAAGCATTTAAAAACTGACAAGTCTCCCAAGATACAGCATTTCCATTGCTACTATCACCCCTCCTGGCATGGGCGTCCCTTTTATGTCACTTGGCCCCCTAGCTGCTGCCTAGCTATTTTCCCAACATGTGTAGGCTGCTCCTCTTTCTTGTACCCACAACCCCTGGGGACCCCTCTGTGTAATTCCCCTAACCATGCTGTGGTTGTGACATCCCAAACAAGGTTCATTTCCTTGACCTCCTGTCATACGGAGGACTCTCTCATAGCCTTAGACCTGGTACCCTGAGTTTTGATGCCCTGGAGGGAGAGTTCACTGAATCTGCTCTGCCCTGACTCTCTTATCATCCTCTTCTAAGGGCTTGGGGACTAGAAAGTTCAGAAAGGGAAGGAAGAATTAGAGACAGAGGGACAGGGATAGTGAGGTAGTGGGGGAGAAGCAGAAAGAAGAGGAAAAAGAGTAGAAGGGGAAGGAGGAGGAGGAGGAGGAAGAAGAGGAGGAGGCGGAAGGTGCAGGTATCTTTCTAGGTTCCCAACTACAGAGGTAAGTAACCTTTGTACTTTGTTCAAATGAAAGGGTAGAGCCCAGTGACTAGCAAATGCTGGACCTCGCAAAGGCAAAAGCCAGGCAACCTGTGTGTTGGTTGGCACAGGGGTCGCAGAAGGGGCTGAGACCACCTTTGGGTAATATATAGATTATCCCATTCTGAGCCACATTAACCAAAGCACTAATTGAGCTTGCTGAATGCAGTTTGTTGCCAGTTGCAGGAATAACTCTGGCACCTGCTTGGACTTTAGACTTGCAGATTAACTCATATGGGAAGAGGGAATAATTTGTTCTCTAATAAGCCACTTGGAAGCCAACTTACTCCTACAGTTGGTGTGAGCAAAATGCAGCTTGGTGATTGGAACAGAGGCTGAAGATCCAGTACACAGGCTTTTGCCGCTCTTTGTTGACCATCCCACCTTGCTGTCTACCTATTGGTCTCCCTTTATTTCCTCCCCCACTAACTGGGGGAAGGGTCTTTTTATTTCACATGGTGCAACAGGACTGGAGGAGCCAGATTTTTCTGTATTTGTCATTCGTATTCCCTTGGACAATTTTGATAACTATGACCAGGAGGTTAGAGAACCAGGAAACAAGTGTCACTTATGAGCAGTACTCAGAGATGTGGCTCTCAAAGTGGGGTCAATGGTCTAGCAGCATTGCCAAAACCTAGGATGCAGTTGTCAGTGGGAATCCACAGGCCACCCACCCTAACCATACCTCATCAGGAATGGAGGGTGGTTGTGGTAAAGGTACCCAGGAGTACGTGACTAGGTAATTCTGAGACATGTTAAAGTTTGAGAAACACACTAATGCTTCAAGAAATGTGGCTCAATGCAGTGTACACAGTGCTGACCATTGAATGGCTCAACCAATGGTCCTTGAGACCAGTCTGTCCACAACACTATGTTAGCTTGACAGGTAGAATTCTGATCAAGGCAGCCCAGGAGCGATGCATCTAACAAGCACACAAGACAGCCAGGAGGGGACAGAAAATCGCTCAGAGAGAGAATACCAGAAGGAACCCTCTTGAGAAGGGAAGTCTACAAGCCACAGCTAGGCATGAAACATATGTTGCAGCCACCCCACAAGGAAGCCGGGAGAACTGGCTGGACAGTGGTACAGAGAAGGATGCTGAGGACCCATCACTCATCTCGTAAGGGAGAGAGGAGAGGGAGAAGATGGAACACAAATGCAGAATCTTAGGTCGCTGTGGCCTCTCCAGACGCTATCTGTGTCTACGCATAGTTGGCATTAGAGGAGGGTGTTGGCTCCAGGGCACAGGATGTCTGTCTGTGATACAATCAGGTTGAGATACCACCATCATTTTCCAGAGGACAGATATATGCAATATCAAAGGAGAAATCTCGTGATATGCTGACAACTCTTACTGAATAATTCAAGGGGCCTCATTGTTCTCATCATCACATCTGACTGGTGAGGCTCTGCTCTCCTGGGCCTGTAGGCAGACCTCCACTTGGGTTTTCCTTTCTCTTGGAGGTGGTTACTGGTGGTCAAGTTCCTGATTGAATGGGTTGTCATGAGTCTTGATGCTGAGGGGCATAAAGGTAAAGGTAAAGAGGCTCTCTAGAGATAGTGGACTGGCCCATAGCTCTGCTGGAGCTGAATGTGGCTGACAGCTCAGGGTCTCTTACTGTGAAAGGGGCTGGAGATGGCACACATGGAGACCTAACATAGACAGGAGACTAAGCAGCGTTGGTCAGAGGTTTTTGTTTTGAGTTTTAAGAGGAAAGATCCTCATTATTGAGTAGCATTTCTCCCCAGATCCTCGTGTGTGTGTGTGTGTGTGTGTGTGTGTGTGTGTGTGTGTGTATGTGTGTGTGTGTGTATGTACATACATATATTTGAGCATATGCACACACACATTCTCTCTCTCACTCAGGGCAAGCCTTGTTCACCAGGAATATGAAGTCAAGTACCTCATAAACATATCCTGAATTAGTTAAATGGAAAAGCTACAATTATCTGCGTGCCAATAAGTTACTGATGTCACAACGGTAATAACTCAGAGATGCAGGGGGCTGAGTCTGACTTCTCCTGGTTATATTCTGGGGAAATTATGATTCTTGTATTTTCATGTCTCATGTGTCAATCTACCACAGATTAATTGGGCGGCTATTAATAATGTGGCACTCTCTGGGATATGCAGAGGGATAAGGAATAGCGCTTACCCTGGAAGGTGCTCATTCCTCCACTGAGGTGGTACAGGCTAAAAGACAGGCTAGTCAGCATCTGAGGAAGATCCACCCCTGACTCAGGGCCATGACAACACAGGGTAGCTAAAGACTCAGGATTCATTTCCTTGCTTCAAATAACAAAGATATTCAAGGCCCCAGCCTTCACCCAGTCGCCTCTATCCTGAGGCTCAGCTGTCAACTCTGTCCTATGCACATCATTTTAATCATTTTTCCAAGGGGCTGCTGTGCCCACTTAGGACTATGTGGGTCCCTTCAACAGAAAAATGACAGAGCATCTGGGTTAGTTACTTTACTCCCTCCCGAACCTCCTCTCTCATTTGAGACAAAGTCTCTTATAGCCCAGGTTGCTTGGAATTTGCTATGTAGTTAACCTTGAACTCCTGATCCTCCTACCTCCAAGCTGATGTTGCAAGCATTCAGCCGTGATGCCTAGTTTACGATGGTCTCGGGTTTAACCCCTAGACGCTTTATGCATATGTGGTGATTATTCTACCAGCTGAGCTGAACCCAGCATTTGGTTTAGTTTCTCAGGGATGCAAATGGGGCTACCTAAACCATTAGAAACGTATCGCTCTACATTTCCGCAGACTGGATGGTCAAGACCAACGTGTCCCTGGGGGTATGGTACTTCTCGAGACCTACAAGAGAGATTGCTGCCTCTTCCCGCCTCTGTAATCTTTGGTTTCCTTGGCTTGTCGCCGTGTGTCGCTATCTGCCATTGTCATCATGTGCGTTCCTGCATCTTTGCACTGACATATGGTGGCTCTGCCTTTCCTAAGGGCATCAGTCCTACTGGGCATCTTACTTCAAGACAGCGTTATCTGAATCTGTTCTGTCTACAGAGACCCTATTTCTAAATAAGGACACTTCTGTGGTGGGCAGGTGGACCCCAATATATTTTTTTATCAGGGAAGATATAATGCACCCCTACCAAACAGCCAGAAATATGTTTATTGTCTCCTAAATACAGGCTGGAGCTGGGCGTGTCTGATGACTTTTCCTGGGTGAGCATGTAGGTTATACAGTGACTCCAAGTCAATGGGATACCAATCTGTAGGACTTGCTAGCCGTTCACATAGCATAACTACTTCCAACATTGTTATTCCCAAAGACAATTATCTGAGCAAAAGGATATGCCTTGATGATGTGCTTAAGAACTTTGGGGGCATTTGTAACTTACAGAATAAGATGTTAATGTGGAGACCCTTGACTGAGCTATCCCTATGTCTGGTCCAGGCAGATCTCATAATTACACACATGCTATGGAGAACTGAGGTCTAACCAGGAGTAGATTCAGTGGGCTATTGGGATTTGTTGGCATTTTGGGGTGTGTGTGTGTGTGTGTGTGTGTGTGTGTGTGTGTGTGACTCGCTACTATCTTTCTCTACCAGTTGTAGGAGGAGACCCAGGGAAGAAACTTCATGTTTCTCTGAACAATCTCTGAAACAATGGAACGTCAAAGCTGACATGGAGTCCGGTGATGACATTGCATGTCACAAAGGACACATTCCACAATGGCTGTGCAGAATGAAGTTGATTGTGTCCCCTGGCTGTGCTCCTTGACCCCAGCTGTGACAAAAGCTGACCTCCTCTCTGTCTGGGCCTCTCTCTGGGAAGCTTCCTCTCATTTCCTGGGAGATGCTCTGGGTCAAGGGCACTTTCCAGAGTGGAACTTTCGACTGCCTCATAAACTTCCAGTTGCTAAGCAATGATGGTGCTCACCAGAGGGGCTGCTCCTGCACAGGGCAGCCTGTTCACTATCCCATCTGCAATTTAAATTCCCTGACAGGCAGAGACAGCCAAGCTGTTCACTTGAGATTGCAAAAAGTTAGATTGAAATACAAGGAATATCCAATGCCTGGAGCCCCTCATAAATTTTGCTTTGATAGTGACTGGGAGAGAGAATGGGGAGAGAAGGAGCCGGGACGTGATTGCAGGAGTAGACCTATTGCAGTTGAATTTACTGTTGATCTCTCCGCTCTATTCCCTCTCAGCCCCCAATGTGTATCTACTCTCTAGCCTCTGCCTATTTCTGGTCAGTGGGCTTCTGGGCTCTTCGGCTATTCCCATGGCTGTCTAGGCGAGAAGTAGGTCTGTGATAAAGCCTGATTATGTGGACCACGCAGGTTCCATAACCACCTTGCCCCATGTCTTCTTTTGGCCTTGCCATTGCCTTGTCTCAGAGTAGCCTGAGCTTCTAAGGGCCCAGCAGGGTGCTCCCTCGCCATGCTAGAGCTTTAGGTGTGTTGGTAACAGCTGAGCATTTTGCATGGGATTGCAGCTGGATTTTATGAGGTAACCAAGCATTCCTGAATTGCGCAGGTGCCCAGTGGGCCGAGGCTGATGGTGGCTACGTGTCAGGGAGTGTGGCGGCAGCGATGCTGCAGCTGAGGTCCATGGAACAGCATAAAGGAGGGGAGGGGGAAGAGCTTGGAGGCCCCGCCTCTCTGGAGATTTGATGACTTTGGAGGAGGAGCTTACAGGCCCCGCCTCTCTGAAGATTTGATTCTGTCTCAGAACCATGGGTAGATAATTCTTGTCCTGCAGGAGCTGTCAATCTTAAGTACATAGGTGATACTAAATGGGCCGAAAAGTCGGGACAATTAAGACAAGGTCCCTAGGTGTTGAGAGGAGTCAATCTTAGAGTCAAATATCCAGAGAGGCGGGGCCTGCAAGCTTCTCTTCCTAGATCATGAAATTCATAACTATAAGGATAACCATAATCACCGTCATCATAATTATAGTAATAAAAATAAGAGGAAAATAGCAAGTGTTGATCCCGACATGAAGAAGCTGGAGCCCCACATGGCTGGTGACAGTGTAAATGGTGTGACATCATTGGGAAACACTTTGGAAACTCCTCAGGAACACAAATGCAGAGATAACCTGTGCCCAGTGCTTCCGTCTCTAAGTTTATAGTCAGACGCAGGCGGATTTCTCTTACTTCTGTGTGCACGGCAGCATTCATTAGTCACCATAGCTAAAAGGCTGGAATAATCTAAGTGCTCACTGGTGCATGAATGGAGAAGTGTGGTTTCCAGTGGGATCTTAATTGGCTATGTGAATATCAATGAAAGTTTGGTATGGCACTATGATATGTGGTACAACATGGACGGATCTTGGAAGCATTGTGCTAGGTGAAATAAGTCAGACACAGGATGGCAAATCGCCTGGGAGTTTACCTGGGTGAGGGTAAATCCACAGAGGTAGGAAGCAGAGTTTGGATGATGGGGAGAGCAGAAGAGGGAAAGGGGAAACTATTTGCAGAGTTTAGCTGTGTTTTAGATGATGGAAACCTTGGTTATAGATAGTGATGGCGCTTGTGTAACACCGGAGCTGTATTTAGTGCTGCCATATTGCACGAGAGTGGTTAAGTAATTATTATTACGTTGTATATAATT
Source organism: Rattus norvegicus (assembly GCF_021556685.1). NCBI lineage: Eukaryota > Metazoa > Chordata > Mammalia > Rodentia > Muridae > Rattus > Rattus norvegicus. Next base: position 61,328,944 of record NC_141537.1, read on the forward strand.
TGCCAGAATTATATAAGAATGAAGGGGCTGGGGAAGTTGCTCAATGCTGCCAAGCCTGACTGCCTGAGTTTGAATACCAGAACCCATATGGTAAAAAGAGAGAAATGATTTTCCTAAGATGTTCTCTGGCCTCCATACCACAAGTGCCGGGGTACCATTGTGTGTGGACTTACGAGAGTGCACATGCATGCACTAAAGTGCCTGAGATTGCACAAGCACGTGTACACACACACACACACACACACACACACACACACAAAGACATTAAAGGATAAGACAAACAGAAAATTCAACGAGGATGGGTTGGGAAGAATCCTGGTGCTGTGGTGCTGTGATAGGACAAGGGAGGGACAGTGGTGAGGCAGCCACCAGCACACCTTGGCTGAAAGGCACAGCGTGGCTAGAGAAGGCTGTGTGTAAATCGGAGCACACGCCACCACACGGCCACAGGGTGTCAGTTGGCAGAGTATATGAAGGAGACCCCAGACACTCACCTTTAAATGAGGTGTCTCCATCAAATCCCTCCCCTCGGGGAACGCGGAGGAAGAGGAAGCAGAGGGGGTAGTAAGAGCTAGAGGGGACAGAGGACACCAAGAAAACAAGCCCCTTTAAATCAACATGATGAAAGCTCATATGAACGCCCAGGGTGTGGATGGGGACCCATGGAGAGGAAGGATAACCAGACCACCTGTGGACTTGGTGGGGGACAGTTTAATGACATATAAGGAAGAGCTAGCCTTGAGTGCATGGTGACATGGTCTCGACATGTTGATCCCGCCTACCTATTTTCATTTCCTCTCACCTTCTAAATCCAGTCCAGGACATTACTATTCTCCCAGCCCTCCCTGCATGCACGTTAGACCTTGGGGGAGTAGCTGGCTTTGCATCTTCTGTTCTCCTGTGTGTGGTAGTGGGGGCAGAAATAGGGAGCTGCTCACCTTAAAACCACCTTAAGCTGCTCACAGCTTAAAACCATCAACCTGAGGGCAGAAGGGGCCGGATAGGGGGCAGATGGTGGCTTCAGAGAACAGGACAGGCTTCAGGAGCGTGGGGGTGGAGTTACACCCAAAGTCTTCTCTCCTGTATCCGCACCTTGCCTCTGTCTCTTCCCTCTGCCCTTACTTTCTCTCTCTAACCCAATCTGTCTTACCCCTCCGTCCCTCTACACACACCAGAAACCCTGGGTAACTGCTTCTGAGGTAGGTAGGTGGCCAGCCAAATTCAAAGCCCTGAGCCTGGTTGTCTCAGCCGAGGCAGAGGAGGCAGAGGAAAGTCTCCACCGTTTGATCTTTATGCTGCTCAGGCATCTCGCTGTTACAAATAGCCCAGCCCTCCGCGTGCTGACGGCAGCAATGGGACATTACAGTAATGTACCCATTCAAACAGAGTGGATGCCAAGATTGCTACAGCAGCTTTTAGCCACGGAACATTTAGCCTTCAGTAATAGCATTCTGGGTCCCTCTGGAAGCTTCCTCGCAGATGCACCTGGGATATCCCCGCCCCCCACCACAGCTCTGGGACCGAAGAAGGGACAAAGAGAGTTTTCATTTCTGTTGAGGAAACACATTCAAATAAGGGAGCCTCATGCAGAAAATAAGAGAGGGATGGCTGACGGATGCCACGGTCAGATGATAACGGACGCTCGTCCTCCACACCGATCACGAGAGAGGTCTGCCTAACAGCTGTGCTTTACAGATGCGGTCACAGAGTAGCACGACTCCCCTAAACACATGATCTTGACCTCTTAGACCAGGAAAGTCATTTCAGGGCTGGCCTCAGGGAAATTCTAGACTCAGAGGAATTTGGCTTGTCCCTTGGCCTCCCAAGCTCCAATCTCAAGGCTCCTATGCTGATCTCTACTCTGTGCACCATTCCCCAGGAGCCAGCGGAATTTACAAAGTAGGCCTCACCTAAGAGTGGGAGCTCTGTAGATCGTCAAGGCTGCAATAGCATTGTCAGAGGCCTTGCTCTGTGGGCATCCATGCAGAGAAATGGAGCAGGACAATGCCCCAGGTTCAGTCTACTACTTCACCTTACAATTGCTCACGATACAGAGAAGAAAACTGAAGAGGGGTGGGTAGGTGGTGGCTGAATCAAATCTTTCCACCTTGTCTTGCCAAAGCTGCACCATCTGTTGTCTCAGTTAATTCCCTAGGATGCAGAAGACCCATTCTACAGATGAGGAGAGTGAGGCACAGAAAGTCCCAAGACAAGTAGAAAGTGACAGTCATGGAGCCGTACCCCAGGGTTCTAGTCTTGAATCCTATCTGCTGCAGCTTTGATTTGTGCTCAAAGTTGCCAAGGTGAATATTTATAAACTCTCAGAACTTAAGAGGTCATGGAGTAAACTCCCCACACGTTCTATGGCATCCTCCCCAAACCACCACACAGCTTGGATTTTGAAATAGAACTAGAAAACACTTGGAAAGCACAAACCGGGTAATTGGAATGGGCAGGACCTTGAATGTTGCTTGAAAGTCCACATAAAAGGATTGAGGTTTTCTCCTCTCAGATTGCACTTCGGTTCTCACTATTATTGGCCTTTTCCTTAGTTCTGTGTTGTTGGTGTTGTTGTGTGGTGGTGGTGGTGGTGGTGGTGGTGGTGGTGGTGGTGGTGGTGGTGGTGGTGGTGGTGGTGGTGGTGGTGGTGGTGGTGGTGGTGGTGGTGGTGGTGGTGGTGGTGGTTGGCAGTGGCGGTGGCTGCAGCCAGGGTGTTTTGGTGAGACTTTGCTGCTGCAGTCCACGCGGTTTAGTCAGAACCCGTAATTCACCATTGTAACAGCAGAGGGCGCTCCTGTTCTTGGAGAACGAATTGCGTTTCTCACCGCCCGTCCTCATCCATCCCCGAGGTCTTTACTTCTTTGCTATGGGTGCAGGCTAGGGTGGAGCAATGCTTAGGAGAGAGAGAGAGATCCCCAGCATGCCAGCTGCAGATCTTAGCACATCTGCGTGTTCTCAATCTTGTGCCTTCCTCATCTGCTCTGCCTTTAAGGAAGCAGAGCAGAGTGGGGAAGAAAACGGTAGGAGAGAGGGGGCTGGGCTTCAGAGAGTACCGACCACATGGGTGAGTCACTCAGGATTAGCATTTCATCTGTGCACAGGTCATTCTGTTCCCACAGGAGCGGAGAAACAGCAGTTCCAAATGGGGACTGGAAGGGCAGGGTTTGTAAACTTGGCCACCTCTCCCTGTTTCTCTGGGCAGGTCACCAAGCTGTTATGTGTCAAGTTTCTGAATATGAAGTGGAGATTATTTAAAAACCGATCATCTCTAAAGCCCCTTCCAGGGATCAAGCCTAGAATTCTGGGTTTGTACCTTCCCCTCAGTTCTTTCCTGGAGCACACCACCCTCATCCCTCTGGCATGCCAGAGCCAGGTCTGAGGGACACAGGTCTGAGAGAAGCAGGTCATCCCATCCCATCCCATCCCCCGCTGCTGCCTTCTTTCTGCTCCTTGAGGAAGAAAGGCTACCTGGTCACCACGTCCTAGAGACAGTTAGTGTGAGCATCAGCCATCCCGTTGAACAACCACGCTCATCGGCGACACTACACTCAGCTCTGACCTGAGCGGGAGAAACGTTTCCTGCACTGAGGACAGGGTGGTGTGATAGGATGGGGGAAACCAAGCTCTGGTCTTGGCTCTGCAATGGCCTTGCTGGGCACAATGGCCTTGTGTCTTTGAGCTCCAGTGTGCCCGTTCACAGAATGGGTGCCTGGCATTGGTTTCTCCAGCTCAGAATTCTTCTCAAGCTAATATATCTGACTCTGTGGAGGAGCAGGAGGAAGGGGACCAGTTCTGGAAGATACCAGAGACAGGGAAGATGAGGGGGACCCTTATTAACATGTACCTCCCCATCCTTCAGGGGGTGTTGGTGAGTTAGAGGACTCTTGGCAGCCCTCTGTCCATTCATCTTGACAGACCATAGATATTTGAGACATCCAGAGACTAAGACACGGTAGGAGATCAGCTGTATGTTCGTGTGCTTATGATGCAAGATATACCTGCAATAAAATTGCAAGCACACTTTGCACAGGTGAGCCTCGTCAGCAAACACTGGCCCAGCATCTCCCCCACAGACCCACACATAAACTCGAGCACAAGCTAGCACCCCCCCCCCCAACTATCGCTTTTATCCCTAAGGCGAAGAGCCATTTACTTGAAGAAGCATGTCTTACAAGATATTAATAAAAGATGTGCCACATTTTAACTTTAAAAAAACTCTGGAGAACAGAGGGGAGGGTGGAGGGAGGCAGAAAAGGCCGGCCTAACTGAAAAGCACTTCCCACTCCCAGGCTTCCATGTAAGCACCAGACTTTAGGACACACTCAACCAGGTTTTCCAACTCATTGTAAACACTTGCCAGCTGCTGCCGAGAAACCCCATTTATTGTGTACTGAGTTTGCTCTGACAGACCCCCAGGAAGGAGGCCCCCATGAGAACTCATCATGAACACAAAGCTGGAGTACATGGCACTGGGTGAGATTTTGGGGGTTTGCCTGGGAGGTGGGGGATCCCAGGCTGAGGCAGTATAAGTGAGAATTCGGAGGTTCTGATCATTCCTATGGATGTATTCTGAATGAGCACCCTTGGTACCGGAATATGTGACTTTTCTTCCACTGTATCACTCCAGGCTCAGACACATGTACAAACATATGAAAAGGCCTTGGGACCTGATACTTCTCATGGTGGCTCTTGGGAGCCCAATTTCCTCTTGGACATGCTCAACCCACTCTTATTGTGCTAAGTCTGAGGATTGGGGTTCCATTCTTTGAGGCCCTCTCTGTCTCTGTGCCCCCTCCATGGCTCTGCCATTGTCCTGTCTTCTCCCCTCTACCAAAATGCTGGGAATCTAGAACTATAAGCTGTCCCTCTTCTATTGCCCATTCATGTCCTTTCCTCTGTCCTCCTGTACACAGACAAAGGCTTCTAGAGTGAAGAGGAGACACCGTGTGCGCATGGTGAGTAGGTAGATTTGTCAGGTGTTAGGTAGAACTCCACCAAGTCCCTGTGACAAGGACAGCTGCAGAGATCCGAAGAGAGGAGAGGATTCGCAGAAGGGTAGAGACCATTTCTGGCTGGGTAGTGGGAGCTTAAGTTTCTGAGACCGGTTCTCATGGTCCAATCCTGTGACCTGGGTTAACCTGTAGTCTGTATTCAAAACTGAGCCATACCTCCGATCCTTCCTAAAGACAACAGGACCAGAGAGTTTCTATCTTACCACTGAGACCTTTACCTTCAACCCCCAAGCCAGACTTCGATGTGCAAGAGCCAAGAGCCATCCTTTTCCTAGTTGTCTTGGTCCCCAACTAGGGATGGGTATCAGGGCTTCTCCAGGTCCAACCCTTTTCTGTCTCCATGGGGACCCATGATGAGAAGTGATGGCAGTTCCGGGGGACTCGGGTTCTAAATTAGCCAGGTAGAGTGGAGGCCATGGCTTCCTCTCCAGGTCCTCTGCCGAGATACCCTCCACTGTCATCCTCTTCCCTGCTGGTGTATGATCTCTTCTTGTCACCATTAGCTTTCCTGCCTGGGCACCAGCAGGTTGGAGGCAGATGAGCAATTCTATTGCAGCTGCTCTGCGGAAGGGACTTGGCCCAAAGCCTCCCAGTGAGTCAGAGGAGCTGGGTACAGCCCTGCCATGTTCCTTCCAGGTACCCTACAAGTGACTGATGGCAGGCTGATGGCTCTGGCAGGCCTGGAGTGAGAGAATTGTTATTGATGTTTACACAGTACCCGCACACTCTATGAAAATGCTTTGAAATGTTTTAATAAATGACTACGGAGAATGACGTCCATAAAACACCACGGATCTGGGGCCAGGGAGTTGGCTCAGTGGTAAAATGCTTGCTGTGCAAGCTGAAGACCTGAGTTTGGATCCCCCACCCCCATCCCCAGTGTAGAAGTCAGGCATGATAACATGTGTCTGTTACTCTTCCACTGGAGTGGGGGAGCCAGCAGGAAGTTTCCTAGTGTTTGTCTGAAGCTCCCCCCACCCCGCTGAATCAGTGAGCTCCAGGTTCATGAAAGACCCTGTTTCAAGAAATAAGGCGGAGAATGATAGGGGAAGGTGCTTGTTATTGACCTCTGTCTCCCATACGAAACAGACAGACAGACATACAGACAGGCAGACAGACAGGTGGGCAGACAGGTGGGCAGCAGAATAGGGTTGACCCTTATGAGCAATGCAGGGAAACTACCAGGCTGACCTAAAGATCAGGAAGAGACAGGAGGCTTAGCCATCCAGATTTCCCAGAGTACTACTCTGCTGTAAGACAGGGTCCTCTATAGGTCTTATAAAATCAGGACTAGGTTACCCCGCTGCCTTGACTGTTTGGGGTGGGGTGGGGGAGACCTCCCACCAAATGTACTCATTCGTGAGGGAGGCTGACTGAGCTTAGCAGGGTCCTTCATACACTGGTGCCATGCCACCAGAAAGCAATCGGGTGTCCTGGAAATGCCTCAACTGAGGAGTACTTGCCCTGCCCCTGGGGGAATGGTATTCTAAGACTGTACAAGCCTTGCTTGTATTTGCTGAGACCTTATTATTCTTTATGACTCTAAAAGCAGTTACTTAGAGCCGTTACACTTTAAGTTAGCCATAAAGGAGAACTTCCAGCTATCAATATAGGGTAGAATTTGTCCAGACTTTCTTCTTATAATCTTTACTTAGAGCATGGATGAAGGGTGAGATCATTCTTGGGTTACCTTTTAAATAAAGCCTAGAGGTACTGAATATTTTAATATTCTGCTAACATCCCCCCCCGCCCTGCTCCTGCTTTCCAGGATCATACTGATATATGGGCTTTATGTAAAGGTCTCTCCCATCCCAGCACATACACCTTGAGCCTGACAACTCTGACCATCACTGGCTGTCATGGCCAAGAGAATGGGGATGACCCCTGAGGCTGTGCTGGGCACCACATTCAGTTCTGTGAATCCTGATTAGCCTTCTGTCCCTTCTGGGGCCCCCCACTGCCACAGTGAGGCAGGTTTCCTAGCTCCAGTGAATTCTGGAGGAAATTGACCTAGTTTCCAGAGTCTAAAAGGTGACAAACTCCTTAAGCGGGCGATAAACCATGTTTATTAGAAATACTAAACAGCATCTCCAATGGGAAACGGGCCTCTAAGCTCATCCCTCTTAGAGGCAGCTGTGCTCCAAGGAGACAGCATTAGACTTTAGAGTCTAGAGGGAAATGTTGCCTGGATGGCTCCCTGCAGAGTAGGCTAGAACCGCCTGCAGTGCCCTCAGGGACCAGAAGTGCTAATAGAGGCCCATGCCTATGAGAGCCCAAGGGAGGCTGTGGGGATGAGGTCTGGACTACTTGGGACATGACTCATGGCATCTCTTGGCCTTCAGTGTTGACAGGAATGACTGCCTATTGGAGGAGGTAGAGATGCACACCAAGTCACTAGTGCATAGCCTTCCCTCTGACTGGTTGTTATCACATAGGGAAACTGAGGCTTGTAGATGTGAAGTCGCTTGTCCATGCTTACCCAGAGTCAGATGGACACAAGCCACTCTTCTCTTTCCCTTTCAGTATTGCACTGAGTTCTGTGAGGCCATCTTCGCTCACACATGCAGCGTACTCTGAGCTTCTTCCTCCTGCCTCCACTCATGCCCCATTATCACTGCTATTCTCTTCCCTGCTCTCTCTAGTCTTCTCTTCAGTTTTTATCTGCTTTCACGTCATCAGTACATACTGGTTTTATGTATCCATAATATCTAGCAACCACAAATGAGGGAAAACACAAGATATTTGTCTTCCTGAGACTGGCTTAATTCCCTTAATTTGATTATCTCCAGTTGGATCTATTTCCCCAGGAATGACATGACATCATTCATCTTTATGGCTAAAAAGATTCCACTGTGTGTAGAAACTGTGTTGTCTTTATCTGTTCCTCCTGTGCTATTCCTTTTTCAAATCAAGGTCTTTCCACCCCTCCCCCCAGAATAGCTCTTTCCTATCTCAACTTTAACCAATGGGGGACTCACAGGAGTGTGACTAAAGTGTATTTCTGACTCCCTTGTCCGGAGGTGGAGCTTGAGCATGGGTGGGGACATGGATGGCCAACCTGAGCAGGGATTGGATCATATCCTGAGGAGACCTCAGGTAGGCTGCCCCTGGAGAGTGCCGTTCTTAGAACAGAGCATTCTTGGAAGGCAAGAGCCATGAGGACAAGGTCAGCTCAGGGTTAAGGGAGGCAGGTAGGTGTGGGAGGTGTGCCTGTACTGACCTCATCAGAATGACCAAAAACGTACAACATCTTTCCAAATCCCATTGCTTGTTCAAAACTCCAACTTCTTCTTTCATTTGATGACTCAATGACATAATCCAGATATGTATGCAGCAATATCTTTCACCCTCCCTGCTCTCTTTGCTGTAGGACTTCCTTGGAGGGAATTGGATTCTCACTTGGGGAATCAGAGATGACTCATAGTAGAGACTAAGGTGATGTGTGTAATCAGGCTTCATACAAGGCAGTAGTATAGCATCCTCTAGCTCCCCTGAGACACTTACTCTTGGGATGCTACCGGATGTTCACCATGCTATGAGGAAGCCCAAGAGGCTTTATGTGGCTATCTGACCAATAGCCCCAAGTGAGGACAGGTGCTGGACGGAACAGTTGTCATCAGTCTTCAGTTACTGAGACCCTCTTCTCCCTCAGCCTGTATGCCATTCTTGCAGCTGAGGCCTGGGACCTCGTGGAACAGAGATAAATCACTCTTGGGTCACCCTTCTGGAACTCCTGAACTGTGAGCTCAGTATAGCAATTGGTGATTGTGTTGGCACACAGCAGCTGTAAGCAGAGTGGACACCGGCGCAGGGGATCCTGAGACAGGGTGGTTCCAAGCCTTGGTAGGATTTTTGACAGTAAGGATAAGATGCCGACTTGTAGTTATTTGCTTTTCTGTTGCTGTGATAAAATACCCCGATAATAGTAGCGTAAGGTAAAAGGTTTATTTCGGCTTACTGTTAATGAGGTAAGGAGCCCATCATGGTGGAGAGGTTATAGCCATAGTCAGGACACAGAGAACTAGCTCATTGCATTTTTCTCCACTCACAGGAGGCACCCCCACCCCAGTGACATATTTCTTTTAGCATGTTTCCACCATCTAAAGGCTCTATAACATTCCCAAACGACACCACTGACTGGGGACCTAGTATTCAAGTACGTGAGCCCATGGGGGACATTTTTCGTTCAGCCCTCACATGTGCTCTTCACTCTGCATAAGGAGCCTTTCTGTGCTGCGGACCCTCTAATTTTACAGGTCTAATTTTACAGTTGGGAAATCTCCTTCTCAGATTATCTCATGGAGATTTGTGGAGGTAAGGTGCCAGCCCAAGGTTGTACAAGGGTTAAGGCAGTGCTGGGGTGACCCTAGGCCTGCCCCCAAATTCAAACACTTCTATGAAAGCTGGGCTGCCTCAGCCCCACCTGGCCTTGCCTGGCCCCACTCGGGCCTTGGCAAATAAAATGTCACTTACCAGCTGGCGCCAGGCCACGGATGGCTGGCGACATCCCCTTCGTCCGCATGGGTGGTTTGATTTGTGCTTTTAGTACCTATCATGTGAGAAGAAAAATCTCGAATGTTGTTTAATAAACAGAGTTGGGGGAAAGGAGTGGGGTGGCAGGTGATATTTATCAAATGTGGGGAAGTTTAGAGGGAAACATCAATTCCAAGTGACTGCTCAGGGGAGGCTGAGGAAAAGTGTGGGAGCTCACACAGGGCTTGGGAAGCCATAGGTAGTGAGCACATGTGGGGATCTAGATCCCATTCAGTAGCAGAGGTTGTTTTATTTCCTCTTCTCTGTATCTCTAGGAACTCTGGATTATTCAAGGTCTGGCATGGACACCCTTAAACCATCTGCATTTCTGGGCAAAGTGGCAGAAAAAGACCTCTGACAAACTCTGGAAAAAAGTGTTTCTACCCTGTTTAACACTAACCCAGTCTTGGGTATACCTAACCCCTAGTTCTGGGACACATCTGAATCCTATGCCCATGGTGTGAACCCATCTTTTCCCCACCATGGGATTGTGCACCGAGTTGGCTGTGACTGGCACCACAGACATGGTTCTGAAGGGCAGACCTTGTGTGAGGTCGTCAGAGGCTGTGCTGAGGACCAGAACCTCCTATCACTAATGCACATCTGTCACATTCCTAATGGTAGAGTGCTACCAAATCAGTCACTCCATCCCCAAGTTGCTAAAGAACTCATTAGGGGGCTCTCTCACATCTGGGGTTCTCATGAGAAGGGTAGCCTTGATCTTAGATCTTCTGCTTGGTACCAACATATGACATACAGTGACATTTTTAGGTGTTGATTGTCTAGTCTCTGTTATTAAATGTTCACCCAGGGATGGTATTCTATAGATATCTGGCTAATCAGTAATTATGTAAGTAGGTAAGCAATTAACAACGGTTACCCACCCCCATAATGGGAAGTGAGGATTCATCTATCAGTTGACAGCCTTATGGTACAAGCAGGAAAATAAGCATTTCTCAAAACTGTAGCATCCATTTCTGCCTGAATTTCCAGCCTGTTCTACAGAGTTCACACTTGCTAGTCCTTCAAACACGCGCCAGTTCTAAAAGCACACATGGGTGTACATGGGCACACACTTACCCTGCTGATTGCACTTCTCTGAGAACTGGGCTAAACCTGTTGAAGCCATGAATATGACATGGTTATTCCCCTTGAGAGTGCCTTGGCCAGGTTCCAGGCGTGGTGACAGTGACAGCAGAGGTGGGGGATGAGGTCAGCCTGAGAACATGCACACATTTTCTGAGCCCATGTCATCTGGACATGCTATGCTGGGTGGAATAAGTGGGGAGTGGTCTGACAGAATGGATATGAGGCTGAGGGTCAAAGGCCAAAGTTCAGGCCTTGGTAATGCCTTCCCTCTACTTATCCGTAAAATGAGAGGCATTCTAAGAACTCCAAGCACAGCCGATTAAGACTGGAAACTTAAAGCATTTGGAAAGTAATGGCCAAACTCCATTCGATGTCTCAGACTTTTAAAAATATACATTAATCTTTTGAATTATCTAGAGCAGTTGCAAGTTTCTCTCCAAAGTTCTCCGCCCAATGGGTAGAGAGAGAGGCGTGACTTTCTTTCACCCAGTGATGCTTTAGTATAGCCAAACAGAAAGACAGAGACTTCAAGGCTCTTTGTCAGAACCAGTTAAAAATGTCACCCGTTCAAAGGAAGTCTACTGGGGACTCTGATATATGGTTGATGTACTTGTCATTAGGCAGCTCTGGGCAAGCAGAGAATCACAGAGCTGGTCTGACTATAAGGAGCTGAAGGGGTGGCATCAGACCCATTTTTTAGCTGTTGGAATTCCGCTGAAACCGGCAGCTGTACTTTTTCTTCCTTACTTGACTTCGTGCAGTCAGTGAGCCTGGTAATCTGTAGGCTTCGGCATCCAGGATGCTCCTGGACATTGATCCTGTCCAGTAGGAGAAGGGAGCTCTAGGCAGAAGGCAGGACCGGAGGCTTGTACCGGGAGCCCAGGGGTGAGTAATCTCATAAGTGGGAATGCATACATGATGCTTACATGGGTAAGCAGTGGTCTCAGAGAGCCCTGTGATCTCATTCCATATGCTGCCTCTACGGTCCTAGGGTCCTTCTCTGTTTGTCTTCCTTGCCTGTCTTTGAGGCTAGCCTAAGAGCTTGTGTGGCTGAAGACCAGCATGTCCTTGTCTGTTGCTGCATACTGTTTAATGAACAGGTAAATGGAATCTCAGGGGTAGTCTGTCCACTGGTCACCATTTACAGTGGTCACATGGCTGCGCGTACTGCATCAAAGGCTCCTTGAGAACGTGGTGGAGGAAAGAGGTTGACGCAAAGTAAGAGGAAAAGAGAGGGAGGAAGCAGAGGGGAAAGAGGGCCACCACTAAATCAAGAAATACGAAAAAGGCTGTCTATCTTCCACGGGTGAGCAACTTCTGCTTGAGGAGAAGGAACACCCTCACACCGAATTAACAGTTCCCTCCATCAAAGTAAGAGGAATTTCTTCCTGCAGCACCTGCAACTGAAGAGTCAACAGTAGGCTTGTGTGCTCCAAGAGGTGGCTCAGAGGAGCAAACGTGTGGGTACAAGGATGGGGGGTGGGTGGGAAGCCCATGCCTGTCCCGAATGGGGTGCAGTGTGTTTGGGTGAATGAAGGCTAAATCTGGAGTGGTAAAGGTTGGAGTTGGCTCCAGAGTGGGGTGCTGAATGTTCTGAGCTCAGAACACCCAGACAAACCAGGAGGAGGGAGTGCCCCGGGATCCAACTGGGATTGATGCCTCAGATCCTGCCCATCTCAAGCTGTCAAGGCCTTCTTCCTTAGAGCACATTGGGCCGGCACAGTCTTGCATTAATTTAGAGCTAATTGTCAGGTAATGAATTCGATTTGGCTCGGCGTCCTGAAATCCCTTCTGCTCCCAGCTGAACACCAGTAAATCATTTGCATCACAAATCTCCTCTTCCCTGGATGCTCAGCTCACCCAAGCTGTTGTGCTGGTCCCTTCCTGCCTCCCAAAGCTCCCCAGTCTTGAAAATCACTTTATTTCCTGGTTAGAGTTTCAAAGCTGAAAAGTATGCAAGACAATTGACTTTAGGAAAGAGTGTTTCCGAAAAGTCTGGAACAAGGGATCTCTCAAGGTGTGGTCTCCTAAGCAGCGGGTTTTCTGGTAACCATTGAGCTGTGCACATAGGAGTGCTGAGATGAGCACATTGAACTGAATCAGAAACCTGGGGCAGGGCCTGGCACTCCAGGTTGGAACAAGCTCTCTGGTGCACTGACACACAGGCAAGCTCTGGAACTCTTGGTTTGTGTAGTGATTTAAACGACAGGCTCGCAGGCTCGCATATCTTGATACTTGGTGCCCAGCTGGTAATGTTTGAGCGAGTTATTTGGTGCTGTGGCCTTGCTAAAGAAGAGCTTCAGGGGTGGCTGGTTTCGAATCTATAGCCTTGGTCTACTTCCAGCTTGCTCTCTGCATTGTGTTTGTGGTTGAAGATGTGATCTCCCAGCTTCCTGCTCCAGTTGCCATGTGGGCTGCTCGATACCTTGGCTCCCTGCTGGGATAGATTCACATACCCCTGGAATCATACGGGCAAATAAACACTTCCCTCTATCAGTTGTTCTTGGCCATCGAATTGATCACTAGAAAGGAAAAGTAACTGACATAGGCAGGCTAGAATGATTCAGCCTGGAGCAACAGACTCATACCAATATAAAGCTAACGTTGGCTTGTTAAGAACAGATTCAATAGAACTTCCTTCAGTCGGTAAAGCCAGCTTCCCTCCAAGTTTCTGGATATTTATTAAAACTTCTGACTTAATTATTCTTCTATTTCCATGTTAGCTAGAATCAGGTTCAGCTGAGTGGGAGAAACATAATATTAGAAACATAAAAAAAACTGTAAATGGTTGAAACAAGACATGTTTTCATATTTGTAGTGTAAAGTAGGCATGGACTGACATTAGCATTGTGGATTGGCTGCAGAAAGGGGACTTTGGTGGGCTAGGGGGCATATTGGTTGGTTTCAATCATTCTGATTACCTTAATTGATGCGGGAAGACCCACCCTCCAACTGTGGGCAGCACCGAGTTTGGGTCCCAGTGAGGATAAATCAATCTGGTCAAGCAAGCAGAAGACCAGGGAAGGTTATTTGTCGTTTGCTTGCTTGGCCACATTGATTTATCCTCACTGGGATCAGAACCAGTGTTCCCGGGCTCCATTCCTGGTAAGGACTATTGGCTCTCCAAGAATCCTCCAGGTTTTCAGTGCCTCAGAGGGACTGCTGAGGTCATGAACAAAGCATCCATTGGCTTCTCAGCCTCTTCAGTGTGAGGCAGCTACTGTGCATTGAAATAATTTATTAAATCAGCTTATGTTGAAATAGTAGCAGCAGCTCTCACACCGGAAAGGCTGAGACCTAGAAGTTACTCAGTCCTTGAGGCTGGGTGCCTAAGCATCGGGACTACTCTTTCAACACACACAGATACACAGACACACAGACACACAGACACACAGACACACAGACACACAGACACACACAGACACATACACACACACAGACACACACACAGACACATACACACACAGACACACACAGACACACAGACACACACACACACACACACATAGACACACACACACACACATAGACACAGACACAGACACACACACATAGACACAGACACATACACAGACACAGACACAGACACAGACACACAGACACAGACACACACACACACACACACACACACACACACACACACACACACGCGCGCGCGCGCGCGCGCGGCCTAACTAAAACAGGACACAAGAAAAGAGGGAGACCCCGAAGGGCAGGAAAGAGTAGTTTCTTTCCTTCTTGCTATCACTTTCCCTAGGAGGGCCAGACTCTGCCAGCTCCATGTAGTAAACTGGGTTGTCCCCGACCCCACTAACCCAGGCCAATTGGCTTTGGTGCTGTCTGTCTGTGGCTGCATCCTCCTCATTTGTGAATTCCCATTGTCTGGAACTCACTAGGTACTTGTGAAGTTAAATTTAATCAATTACATTACAATTATCTCATATGTAATTTGTCAGTCAATCATAGACCAGGTCCTGGGAGGATGGATGCTGGTGAGGTATAAGGAGATTCTCCTCTCTCCTCTAGGCAGGGAGTCTATCTTAGACTCTTGCAGACTTAGAGAGCATTGGCTTGGAGAATAAGCCGTCTGAGGTAAGGGCAGCACAGCCCAGACCACCACCATTTGTATTTTGGGGGACAACTTGTGGCATCTGGAGCTGGTAGGCAGTGGTGTGGGGGACACTGCTTAGGTTTGGTTAGGGGTGAGAAAACAGGCAAGGGGAGATGAGTAGGAGCCAGTACAATAATCTGCTGGGAGCTACAGGGGTGAAAAAGGAAAAAGGCTCATCACGTTAGAGGCGCACAACCAGGAGGGGATTTGGATGCTGTAAGAAAAGGGGTACCTTCTCCAGGCAGGAGAAACAGGGTGCCGTGTGAGCACTGACATGTCAGGAGCAGAGATGTGAGTCCTGGAAATGGGGAAGACACTAGCCGGAGAGACATCTTTCTCCACTTCTGCAAGTGCTTAACAGCATGCACTATGCCCACATGTGAGCCACAGGGATTTCTCCTATTGGCTCGCTCCCCTATCCTCTTGCGACCATTTTGCTGACACTTACTGTGTACCAGTTATGGGTAAGGGCAAGGATTGCAGAGGGGCACGAACTGAGACCCCTGCCCCCAGAGGTCTCTGCTATGGAGGATGTGAACCTACGGAGTCAGCCTTGTACTTGTGTATCATCACATAAAAATTGTTCTGTTATACACGAGTTTACTATCTCTGATCCTGGACACTCCTACTGTAGAGACTGACTGATGAACAAGTGTTGCATTGTGGGCCCGCATCCACTCCAACTCGGCACGGAAGGTGGAACGGAACACGGGGAGTTCTACTGCACTTATCCCACATCATTACTAGACCTCTGGGGTGGGAAAGAATAGTTTGAGATGCTGGAAAACCGGAGCTCATTCAGGGGTCCCTGGGCCTGTGGCGAGGCTGGGGCTATGGGGTTCCCAGTCTCTTGGACATCCAGGCACTACTGTGGGTAGCAGAAGAGCAGAGAACAGAGTTGGGGGACTGGATCTAGCACAGGGCGGTGGATGGGTGGGGAAGGGGAAGGGAAGCTCCTGTTTGTCCCAGTGGGGGATAGTCTTTAGCTTGGTGGGAGGTTGTGGCACAGAGAGGCCTCCTACGAAAAGAGCCAGTCCATGGTTCCAAATGGTTTATTGTCATGGTGGAAAGTGGATAGTAAATTTATACCCTCCTTTCTCAGGGTGGGCCTGAGATTAAATACCTTTTGCAGGATGGAATGTCTGGGAAGGAACCCTTATTGGCTAAGCCCTCTGGGCCTCTAGGTACGTCATTAGCATAGAGAACTCTGTCTTGAATCACATCTTTTTAGGTGAGACGCATGGTACCTGTTCCAAGTTAGGAGTCTGGCAGGGAGGGGGGAGTCACCTAAGCCTCAGGTGTGTGTCCACCGAGTCTCTGGGTCTTGACCTGCTCTACTTTACCAAACTCCCCTGTAGGTTTTATGTCCCACGAACAAGGAAGAGGGTTCTCCAGGGGGAGGTGTAGTGATTGTTAGGCCAACCATGTGAGATCGCTTCCAGTGGCTTCCAGTGGGGCACACCCACCAACTCCATTCTACCTCTGCTAGCTGCAGCGGACGTATCCCACAGGCCCAAGGGCACTGGCCTACTGGGAGTCCCCATTCTGTCTCAGCTTCAATAATTGTATCAATACCAGGGGCATGCTTAATGCCCGTCCCTGGTATTTCCAGTCTCAAGCCGATGACTCTTGTCCTCTCTGAATTCCGTCTCTGTCTCCTCTAGGCCTGGTTCCTAGGAGAACGAAAGTAAGAACGAGTTCAGAAAGATGCTCAGAACTTCTCAGGCTCAGCTAAGCAATGCATGTAACAGTTCTGCTCTCTGGGTGAGACTCCTTGGTGGGGTGGAGTCAGTGGCCAGGCACACTAACTCCAGTGCGGATCTACCTTCTTGAAAGCAGTCAAACATATGCTTGTCAGAAATCATTTGCCCTGGAACCTGGTGGTTCTGTGCAGGGACAAAGGCATTAGGGATGGCTGCATATGTCCTACAGGGTGGCCTGGGCCTTTTTCATCACCCCATTCAATCATTGAGATTAATCTCCGTCCTCTATCCTGCTCAGAGATAATCTGGTATGAAGGTTCAGGGTAGGAATGGATTTCCTCTATCAATACTGTCAGTGAACGAAGCTGCTCCCCAACTTCACTGGAATCCTGGTGACTGGGACCTGAGCCAGGCTGCCCCTTTGGAAGCTGGTATTCTCCAACTATGCTTTCCCTAGTTCCCCCAGGGCTCCTGAGCTTCTGAGTAGCCCTTCTGCAGTGGCCACCTCTGCTTCCGGAACTTTCTCGATGGAGCCCTTACAGAAAGCATTCTTTTTTATACATAGAACCCTGCAAAGCCACCAAGGGGACGAGTTGACACCAGTTTTGCTAACCTCCTGCTGAAATATTTGCCAATCTGGCCAAAGTTGTGAGCAGCTTGGGCCAAGGAACACCTATGCCATTTCATGCTGCCCTTGCATAGCTGGAAACTCCAGAAGCTGTAGAGATTTCAGGGCTGGTTCTGACAGCCTTGTCTTCGAGGATGAGAGCAAGGCAATATTTCATGCGTCCCATGCTTTAACTGCAGGCTGCATCCATGTTCTTTCTAACAACTGAGAGCAAAGTCGAACCCTATGAGGCAGAAATAACCAGCCCAGAGTCCTGGTGTTTGGAACAAAGACTCCTCAGGCCAGGGGTTTGCCTGGCTTTCTGAATGTTGTCTGCAAAGCACAGTGCTGCGTGACTTCTTTTGGTTCCCATGAGGTAAGCCAGGCAGGGGATCTCCTGTCTAGTGGTATCATGTCCTGGTAGCTTTCAAAGCCTGTGTACCTGTATATCTGTAGGAAAGCCTGCAATCTTTCCTCTGTACCCCCCTCAGCTTCTTATAGTTACATTCACACTCAGGTTAGCCTCTGCACTGGCTATCCAATCCCATGAGTAGATTCGTGGAAGTAGTGCCTCTGGCATTTGGCAAAGACAAGACCCTGATGCGGACAAAGCTCATCTCAACTCCTTGTTCTGCCCATGACTCATTTCACTGGCTGTCTCTGGACCTGGAGCCTCAATGCTACCCACCGACTGGCTATCCTCCTCTCATAGGATACCTGTGTTCCCTGCCACCCCCTAGAAGTCCCCTACACTGCTGGCCCTTTGTCAAGTGTGATGGCTATTCTTGGTTGGCAACTTGACAGCATGTGGAATTAGCTACAACCCAAGCAGCTGGGTACACCTGTGTGGGGGTCATATTAAAACTGAAGTGGGAAGAGCCACCTTTGATCCAGGTCTTCTCACCTGAGAAGATCTAATCCGGACCACACCTTCTGATGGCAGCCTATATAAAGGACATGGAAGAAGGAGGCCTTTGCTGTTTGTCTGCTTACCCTTACCCTCTCTGACAAATCCATCCCTTCGTTGGCATTAGAGCTTCTTTCTTTGGGATTCTGGTGCATACTGAAGACAAGCTGAGATAAACAACCTTGTGGACGGAAAGACAACTGGATTCTTGGACTCTGTTGGTAGACAACCTGTAAGACACTCTAAAAAATATCTCTCTCTCTCTCTCTCCTCTCATACATATATATATATACACATATATACACATATATATACACATATATATACACATATATATACACATATATATACACATATATATACACATAAATATATTACATTTATATATAATATATTACACATACACACACACATACACACACACACAGTGACTAATACATCAAGTCTCATAAACTCTGTTTCTCCAAACACTCAAATCATATTAGATGCTAGAGCTCAGACAAAATGACCTCAGGAATAGAAATGCTTTACCTATAACACCATGGCCCTCTTGGCAGGAGGTGGTAGATAGTTGGACTGATATGTTGTGAGTCCTGACCCCTGGCCTCATTCTAACCACTTATGTTTGGTGTTTCCATGTTCTATCTGTCCCTTCTCCCATCTTCAGAAGCTCTGGGTAACATTGGCTAGTTTTGAGGCTATGATTACATAAGAACATCTTCATGACATCTTAAAGGTATATCTGAATTGGTGGTTGAAAAATAAGCCTGAGAGTAGAGTGTATGTGTTCATGTCCATGGGTTGTTTTTGTCTCCATTAGCCCAGATAGGCAGTGGCACCCCCCAATTAGAATAGCTGGGCCAAGAATGTCTAAGTTTGAAACTGGGCAGTAAGTTTGTCACCCACTGACTGATTATATGCAAGTTCCTTATCCTCTCTGTAATCAGTGGATGAATTCGGGAACTCTAGTATTGTGAGGGCTATTGTGAGGGCTGAATGGGTTAATGTATGCACAGCCCTTAGAATAGCACCAGGCATGTAACAAACCCACGATACACCCTCAACAAATGTGAGGTTCAGTAATTTTTTTTGCATTGCCATCCTTGGCTATCTTGATGACTACACAGAGGTTACATACCTCAGCTTATGAGTTATTGCTATTTCATGTATTTCCACAGGATGGAGAATGTTCTGGGGTTTGCTAGTGGTGGTAAATTTTAAATAAAGCTATCCACTTGATTGGGTCACAGGGTGCTGGGACATTCATTAAACATTATTGGGGGGGGTGTCTGTGATGTTATTTCCAGATGAAACGAAGACTGAAATTGGTAAACTGAGTAAAAAGAATGGCCCTCCTCTGGAGGAACAGTGCTTATCTAGTTGTTTAAGATAGGATCACTGCATATCTTTGAGTGGGGAGCCACTGGGACCAGAGTCTTCTACCTGCAGTCCCAGGCTCAAGCTGAGATGTATATTGTCAGATCTCTTGGTCCTCTGGCTTGATGGCTCAGACCAGACTGACACTATTAGCCCTCCTAGGTCTCCAGCTTGCCAAGTGTAAATCTTGGGGCTTCTCCATAACTCTGAGTCAATGCTTCAGAGTAAAAATACAGCTTATTGCTCCATTTGTCTAGAGGGCACTGCAGAATACAATAACCAAAGCCACAAAGGCCGGTGGCAGAGCTTGCTTTGAAATCTGGCCACACATTTACTTTATCTTTCTATAAAATGAAAGGAAAATCTGGATGGCTTTGTACAACCATTCATAATTACTGTGAGGAAGAAAAATAGACAGCTCATTTTGAGGCTAGTGTGTTTGGGGGGGGGAAATAATAATTATAAACGAAATCTGAAGCCCATCCCAGAGCCAGCTGCAATTCCTTGCCAGCCAGTGCAGTTCAAAGAGGGAAACTCCAGCAAGGTCTTCAGGAGAATTACTTAATTTAGAGCATCGGAAACCCAACAATTATTTGCTTAAAAATAGAATTTGCTGAAACAACTCCAGCTTCTTATTCTTCTCACTGCATAATAAAGTAATTAGTAATTTGTGTCACTCTAGTAATGTTTCTCCTTCCAACAATCGCCAGCAGTGACACGGCTGCCATGCTGGGTTCCCACATGTGCACGTGAGCACATGAACACACACACACACACACACACACACACACACACACACACACACACACACACTCACTTGCAGGCACTCACACCTGATCTCTGGAAGAAGACAGCTATCATAGTCTCTGTTATGGCTGTTTAATTGTAAAGTTCTGTGACCCCTGTTATTGATCCATTACTCTATGAATAAGACAATCTATATGTATAAGGCTATAAGAAGTAGAAACTGGGCAGAGAAACAAGCTCTTGAGAGAATGGTGGTTATCTGTGTGTTGCCAACTATAAATCAAGACTTTATCCAGTAGAGGATTTGTTCCGAGGTGTGGTTTGTAGTGCTATTTAATACGATGGTTCTTCTTTACAAAGGGGTTTTGATGACTAATTCAATTCGAATCACGTAAGAGACAAAACTCCGGGCATGTTTGTGAGAGTGGTTTCAGAGAGGCTTTACTGAGTAGGGAAGGCCAACTTGAGGTGGATGGCATCTGTTCATGCCTGGGGGCCTGGACTGAATAGAAAAGAGGAAGCAAACTGGGCACCAGCATTTGTCTCTCTCCCCTTCCTGATCGTGGTTGCAATGTGAACAGCTGCCTCATGTTCCTGCTGCTGTGATGAACTGTGCCCTCAATCTGTGAGCTCTTAAAAGAGCTCTTCCTCCCTCCCTCCCTCCCGCTTCCTCTCTTCCTCCCTCCCTTCCTCCATTACTCTCTCCCTCCCTCATCTTTTTCCTCCCTATCATTCTCTCTCCTTTCCTTCCTTCCTTCCTCCCTCCTTCCTCCTTCCTTCCTTCCCTCCTTTGCTGCTTCTTGTCATGTATTTTGTCACAGCAGTAAGAGATATAACTAGTACAAGAACAAAAAGTAAATCAAAATTATAACTTCTAGACTATGAAGAATGAGTCTACATAAAATGTGGCCAGTTTAAGAAAAATGAGAGCATGTTTATAAAGGAATTTAAATGTGCTTTAATACATACAGTGTGTCAGATTTATGGACATTAAGTATAAAACGAATATTTAGATATTTGAAATAAAGCACTAACACTGGAAAATGTATCCCAAATATCAAATGTTGCCCAAGCTTATTCAATAAGGCAATTCTTTAACAGGTGGGAAACTGGAGAAAAGAAATTCAAATGATTGGTTGCACCAGAAAGAAATGGTGTTGTAACCATTAGGATTTATTGAATATTGGCCCTGTGTAGTGCTGTGCTGGGATTGTGGCTTGGACTTTGTCCATTAACTCTCACATCTACTCTGTCAGTTAGGTTTTTCTGTTTTCTGTTTCAGATATCGCTGGAACTGACCCTTATCCAATTTCCATTCTTCCCCTTCATAGCAGCAAATCCAGGTTACTCTAAGGCACCATAGCATGTGGGGGGGTTACAATCTCTTGCTTCTCACAACTGGCCATTTGACTAACTTTTGGCTAAGGAGCTACAAGTGGAATGGTGGACCATCAAGAGAAGCTTGCCCAAGTTCCCCTGTGATATTCACCCTTTCTTGTTAACTCTATTTGTGCCTCCTACAGATGCCAGTTGGCATGATGCTGTTACTAGCTGACATGGCAATTCAATTCGGTTTTATTGATTATAAAGTAGATTTATAATTTGTAATGATGTATTAAGATTATAATGACATATTATATATATGTAATGACATTATAAAGATTATAATGTCTATGTTTAAAATATATTTCTTCTTACTTCTGAAAGTAACAGAAAGCAGAAATCAATGAAAAAGCACAGCCCCAAGTTGTAGGAGAAGAAGGGAACGAATGAGGTAGGTCTGGGTTTTCTGGCTACTTTTCTTTTTAAGAGTGTCAGCTAAGGTCAGAGGATGGAGCTGTCACAACTCAGCAGGAGTGGAGAGCTAGGAACCTGTCAAGGATGGGGACCCGGAAACTCTATGATATGTGTAAAAGCTACAGATGACTACCTCACTGGCATACAGGCAAATCAGAGGTTGTAGGGCAGACATAACGGGAGGTCTCCTGGACCCTGGAGGGGCTGTAGCCCCACTTCAAATTGCACCAATCCTGAATTAGATTATAGTGACACTGATTAGCAGTATCTCCTTCCCCCTGCCAAAGCAAGTATTAAAAAGACAACGTTATCAGAAACTCTGAGTCATCTCCTCTGCTAAAATCTCAAGCCAAACAAGGCGAATCTGGCAGTTTCATCTTTAATAATTTAGTGTAATAAAATTTTTTCCAAGGTACACATAAAGTTTTATGGAGGGGAAGGGTTCATCATAAAGACATTTATAATATTGTTTCTGAAAATTTCAGAACCTGGCGTTTGCCAAATGAGCAAGACACACTGTATTGGAATACCCGGGCTATTACAGCTCCGAAGAAGAGTCTTTAAGAACTCTGGAGCTATGCAGAGTTTTCCATAGATGTCTCAAAGGCATTGTCCCAGCTGTATGTTCTGCTGTATGGCTTTGCTGCTGTCTCTTAAGGAGCTGAATTCATCCCTCCATCCCTCCATCTCTTTGACTATATGACTCCTAGGCCAAAAAATTATAAAACAGATACAATCATTATCTTAACCAGTGAGGTTTGATGTGGTTTGTTCTGCACCAAATGACAAATTG
Organism: Rattus norvegicus; assembly: GCF_021556685.1. Classification (NCBI taxonomy): domain Eukaryota; kingdom Metazoa; phylum Chordata; class Mammalia; order Rodentia; family Muridae; genus Rattus; species Rattus norvegicus. The sequence continues at coordinate 61,351,620 of NC_141537.1, forward strand.
GAAAATGTGAAAAGGTGTTTTAGAAACATGTACCATGTTTCTAACATGTACAATGTTTAAAAGCATGTGCAATGAGTAGAGTGTAATTCTAACACACACACACACAGACACACACACACAGACATACACACACAGACACAGACACAGACACACACACACACACACACACACACACACACACACCCCAAAGACAACAAGAATTGTGCCCAAACATAACTCCAGTTGTGTTGACTGGCAGGCAAGAATATTGGCTTCTCATTTTCTTCTTGTAACTCGCCTGTTTCTCTTAGAATGGCTACGGATTGTTTTACACTCAGAAAAAATAGAATGAAAGCATTTTGGAAGAGACCCTGAAAACAGATAGGTTCTTACAACATAACGTCACCTGAAAGGACCAAGATACAGGTTCTGTGAAGGGCTTCCCCGTTCCCGAGACCTTGTGTTTTTAAGGTTCCTGAGAACAGAATGTCGTTGGCAAGACAACCTATCAGATTTTCCTTTTATTTTCTTCTCACTTACTCCTCTGCGCAGGAGGAGGGATGATTTTCTTGGCTGAGGAATTACTGCAATCAGAGGCCCAGGGCTCTCTGTCCCTCCTTTGGGATAGATGGATCTGTGTGCTAAGGCAAGACCCCTGACTGGGAAGGGCTTTGCTGCCTGCCTCCAGCTCTAAGCTTACCACAGAGGGCTAGACCTGCCTTCTGCTCTCTTCCTGCCTTGGGGATCACAACAGACCCAGTAGCAAACACCCCACTGTCAGGTGACTGGTCAAGTGTGAGAACTCCATGGAGAACTGGAGTTGGAATGAATGACAAGTGGAAGAAAATATTGTGTGGTGACTACCGCTGGCCACACTCCCCAGGCTTTTCCTTGTGAGCACTACGGTTGGGATTTCTAACCTCATCTGAAGTCTGTATTTATTCATCAATTGATGCAGACAGTTCAAACGGGAGAACGAAAACAACCAGAAGAGTGAACAGTCATTGGTAATTGTCTTCCAAGTCGAGTGGAGGTTGTAGGCAAGTTCACATGCATGTGAACTGTGAAACTTTGCAGACAAATGAGTTTTTATTGTATATCATAAGAATTATGGTACAATATATATCGAAACATTCACAAATACACACTAACACACACACATTCACATGCACACACTCACACACACATTCACACACACACACACACACACACACACACACACACACACACACACACACACACACACAGAGCCATTGAAACACAAGGCAGAGATCAGGATAATGCTTCACAAACCAAAGCATCAAGATGGCCAGCAAACTATCAGAAGCCAGAAGAGAGGCATGAGATGGAAAGATCAGCTGACACATTAGTCTTGGACTCCAAACTCTGAAACTGTAGCATCTGTTACATCAGCACCTCCCCGACCCACAGTACTCTGTGGTAGCAACTCTGACAAGCTAAACAGCCAGTACTTTTGTCTAAGTTAACTTTACATAAACGCTCATACACTTTCAGAATTTCTCTTGAGCTTATAGCAGTTTGCTCCCACCTACTACTGTAAGTAGGGGCCATTCTGGAAGAGTCTAGAAACTGAAACTATTGTGTGCAGAACAGAAGACTGTTGCTAGGGTGACATTGACTGGAACAGGAAATTCCTCCCCCAGCCACCAAGCCCCACGTTAGGACCTCCCCCCACTCTCCCATTGTCTGATGCAATCAGAATCTACCTGGTGGAGCAGAAGGCAGGCTTTACAGAAGGATGGTGTGGGGCTGAGACAACTCAATGCTCAATCATTTCACAGAGACCTTGTAGTTTCTTGTATCCAAGGCAGGTTTTGTGCAGTGTCTTTTTGGTCCATAAAGCGCTTTAGCTAAGGATATATTTCTGGTCACAGATATTTTATAAACTGACTTTGAGCGACATGGGCTTATACCTTATTCTCAGCTTTATCTTTCTAAAAAATGCACAATATTAAAAACCGGTGTGCTATATTTTGCTTGTGCTGTATTCCCATGAGTGGGGTGACGGCTCTCTCAGGAAGGTATCTTTATCTGATAATAAAAGTATTGGAAAGTAGGATTTGGCATACAGAAATTTAATTTACTGAAAACAACTTTCCAGGCATATATATGTTCTTTAAATACAGCCAGTTTCTTTTGTGATAATCTGAAAAGCCACCCTTCCCTTCAAAGAAAAAGCAACTTCTTAACTAGGCTTCGAGTGCCAGGGAGGGATTAATTCTCTCAATCATATGCTGGCTCCCTGTGTGGGTTAATTCTCTTGCCCAGTAGCTTCAGAGGAGTAAAATTGCTCTTCCCCACTCCCAGAACCAGCTCAGCCTCTCTCCTGCAACCTCTGGGCACAGTGCAGTCACCAGGCCATCACACGGACCATCCCAGGGGCTACCACAGCACCTGTGTTTATGATTTTTGGAGCCGAGCAAGGCATTTCCGCTGAAGACCACATCTTCGTAGTACTGCAGGCTGACCATACTTCACTGCTGTCTTAGGACAGCTCATTTCTAGCTTTGTCTCTTAAAACAAATGTGAGTGGACTTCCACCCTACCCTGATGATAAATGCAACACAAGCTTATGGCAGAAAAATTTCAAAGCAGCAAAACTAAAATGCAATGGAAGTCACACAGCTTAAGTTTATCAAGTAAAAAAAAAGTTTAAATATAAAATGTCCTCCACAACTGGTGGTACTCTTTAGGGAGGTTTTGGAACTTTTTAGGAGGTAAGGACTACTGAAGAAAAGTATGGGTCACTGGAAGGCAGACCTAAAGTCTATACCTTTGCCGTATTTCTTGCTGTTTTCCTTCTTGGTCTCCTCTGAGGAGTCCCAAACACACACTTCAGCAACATTAATGTCAAAGTGTCCTAGCAGTCCTGGACTGTACCCTCTAAAACCATGAGCCATAATAAAGCCCTCCCTCCTGATGCTATTTTAGCTAGGTATTTTAACACACCAGTGAGTGAAGTAACTCACTGCACCAGGTGCAGTAATGAACCAGGTAAAGGAATCAAATGTATGTGTTTACACAGACAACAGTGTCTCCCTCTCTCTTTATTGTCTAGTGAAAATGTTTATTGGGAGAAGTAACAAAAATATGATGTTTCCCTTTGGGTGCCAGGAAGACTCTAGAACTGCCTCAGTGGCACCCAATGGGTCCTGATGAAGTAGGCCAGTGAAGCCTAATTCTCCTTCCCTATTTGTCCTTTGAGTATTCCTCTTCACCAGTTCAGTTTTACCTGTATCCTGTTCAGGGAAGGAAGGTCCGGGCAACCATAACACCATAGTGAGACCACTTAGAGGAAGCAGAACAGCTGGAGCACAAATCCTACACAGGAGAGGACATGCACGGTGTGATGAAATCTCTCCCTCTTACAGATTCCATTTCTGTTTTCCCACTCCCTCACAGTAGTGGGGTGCTGGATCCCCAAACTGGACGTCAGCTGTTAGTGGGGGCTCTGATGGTTCCCTTTCCGTAATCTTGCATTCCCACAGTGTGTGTGGCACATTAGCATTTTGGTCAGCAGTCTCCAGCCATTCCCTGTCATTCATATGCAGATCTTCCCTTCAGCTGTCAAAACTGGATTGAGACATCCCTTTAGAGGAAGCTGGCTCTGACATCATTTCAAAGAAGAAAGGTGATGATAATTAATTTGAATTTTTTTTTAACATACAAGTTGCTTCCGTTCTGCTCAAGCAGAAAATGACGATGATGTCTCAGCTGTTGAAGCAAATACTTTGGTATCAGTCCTGGGTTCCAGATTGAGCACTGCCAGTTATGTGTGGTACAACCTTGGGTAGGTAAGTTATAATGTCTCGATGCATCCATTCTATCCAGGGTAAAGTAGGAGTAGAAGTAATTTTTTGCTGTGTTTTCACTGCATAATAAAAGTAGTCATCAGCATGGTGTCTGATACAGAGCACTGACGTTCAGGACATGGGTGGGACTTGGGAAGATCGGATGTAAATGATCACCACACCTGGACAGAAGCAGGTCGTCAAGGCTGGGCGACCCAGGACATTCTCTGAGAAGTTCAACTCCTTGTAAGGAATGGTGAGTTGTGATTAGCTGGGGTCAGACATGCTACCTTGCATTTTCTGTCAGGTCCTCAACTGTGTTCCAAAGGTCCTATTACGGTTGGAGTCTGAAATGACCTCACAGGTTCATGTGTTAGAACATTTGGGACTCAGCTGGTGGTGCTGTTTGTGGAAGTCACCGAGCCTTTAGTAAAACTCAGCCCTGCTTCCAGTCTGGTGTGGTTTCCTGCCTCCTACCATGTGAATAAGAACTTCACACTCCTGATTCTACCAGGAATCTGTTCTGCCATGTTTCCTGACCCAGACGGACTGTAGCTGTGAGTCACAGGAAATCTTTCCTCTCTTAAGTTATGTCCACCAGGTAATTTTGTTACAGCAATGACCAAAGTAACACAAATCTAGGCTGAGATGTGGAATTTGCTAACCCTCACTGCCAAGCTTGAGCAACAGCACCGAAGGAAGACTTTACAGAGAAGAAAGCCAGGTATAGACTGATGCCTGAGGGGAGCTAAAATTTAAAAGGCTTATGATATTATACAAAGCAGCAAAGCTATGGAACTTTGAGGTCAACAGCCTAAGGTAGGGTGACAAAAATGTCTCTTAAGTTTTGTAATCCCTGTCTCGTCCTAGGTACAGGACACCCAAGCTTCTCTCAACAGTGAAGCAGGGTAGTCCCGACTCTCAGAGCTGTGGTGAAAATGAGAGTGCGTAGTAACATAATTTGGAGGATAAAATCCCTATACAAGAAGGTAAAAGTGACCAGAATGCATATTTTCTTTATAAAAATATGGGCACTCGGGCTTCTCCAAAAAATGATGTTATCACCTCGGATGTTTCACACTGGTGTGCCTCCTGAGGGCATTTCAACTTTTAAGTCACTGGGGGAGGCTTTGGAGAAGACTCGGGACAGAGAGCTGTGGGGAAGGGGAGAGGGCAGAGTGTGATGTAGTAAATATTTGGTCCAGTATAGAAAATATTTGGATGGTGTCAAATACTAACTCTGCACTCAGTATGTGACAGGCACCCAGTTTAGGCACAATTCAAAGGTATGCATTCAGTGTGGGCATGATAAGCAGGGACATGGCCCCTGCTCTGGAGTTTAAACACCATTAAGTAAAAAGGTAATATTTAATGTACCTCTTTGTTCCATCTATATCACTCCCCCCCCCCTTTTTTTACAAGCACAATGTGGACATCAGTACCACCTGAACCTGATCCTCCTTCTCAAAAACTGGGTTTTTTTGTTTGTCTTTTTTCCTCTCTCCCTTTTTATTTCCCTCCCTCCTTCCCTCTGTCCTTCCTTCCCTTTCTTCCTCCCTCCTTCCCTCTGTCTCTCCTTCCCTCTCTCCCTCCTTTCTTCCCTCTGTCTTTCCCTCCCCTCCCTTTCTTACCCCCTTCCTCCCTCCCTCCCTCCCTCCCTCCCTCCCTCCCTCCCTTCCTTCCTTTCTTCTGTATGGTATGCACATAGGTGTGTGTACCCGTGTGTGTGGGTTACTGTGCCAGTTCGTGTTCTCATGGAGGAACTGAGACCGATGTGGGTGACTTCCTCAATCACTTTTCCCTCCTTAGGTTTGCAGACAGGGTTGCTCACTAAGCTGGGGAGATCACTGGCTGGTCAGGGACCCCCCCCCCAGGGTCTTCCTTTCCCTTCCTCCCAGCAATTGGAATTTAGGAACACAATGGCATATCCATCTTTTCATGTAGGTGCCGGGATCCGAGCTTGGGTTTCATGCTTGGGCAGCAAGCACTTCCCCTGCCTAGCCATCTTCCCAGTGCCCGAAGATTATGTTCAGAGCTCTTCCTCGTCAACAACTCTTCCACGATTTGGTCATTAGGCTTGGGTGGAAGTCCCGGCACTGTCCAATAATCATGCTACACTTCCTGCTCCGCTTGTTTTCTTACCTTTTGAATTCATTGCTTTCCTTATGCTGTGGCAAGGTACTCGACAGAAGTGACTTAAAGAAGGCGGGATCTATTTTGGCTCACAGTTTGAGGGTGCAGCTGATCGTGGTGAGGAGGGCATGAGGCAGGAGTGTGAGGTGGGTGGTCACATTTTATTTGCAGTCAAGAAGCAGAGTGAGATGAACGCTAGTGCTCAGCTCGCTTTCTCCTTTTCATACAGCCCGGGAATCCGTCCATAGGGTAAGGCTACCCACAGGCTGGGAGGGTCTTTCCCCTTCAGTTAAACCTTTCTGGAAGCATCCTCATACGCAAAACCAGAAGTGTTTCTCTAAGCTAATTCTACATCCAACCAAACTGACAGTGAAGACTAACCACCACCCTCAGATGACCATCCTGTGTTTCTCAGGACATAGGAGAGGTGCTGAAGGGGCTCAGCCCCCATTGTAGCAGAGCAGACAGTGAAGGGAAGATTCGCAGCCTAGAGGCAATCCATTAATAACTGTTACTTAGCTTTTAGACATCTCTCCTCTATTAAAGATGTGAACACTGCCTGTCTCTAGTTTCCTTACTAGAACAGCCGTCCCTTTGGATGTCATCCCGATTGGGTTAAGGGCTATCTGGAAAACTGGTTAAGGAATAGTTCTTGGTGTGTGTCTGTGAGGATGTGTCCAAGAGCGAGGGAGTATTGGGTGATGAACCAGGAGTGGGGAAGACCTGTCCCCCTTGTGCAGACATTCTCACTAACAGAGCATAGTGGTAGATGAAGAAAAACGGTGATTCTGCTCTCCACACTGAGACTCGGGGTCATTAGGACAGCAGGACTTCTAGCTTTGGACTCCAGAACTACTGCAAGAACTCCCTGGGCTCTCATATCTTCAGCTTCTGGATTGACAGCTATACCGTATGATTCCCTAGTTTTCTACCTTTGGTCTTTTTTTTTTTTTTTTTTTTGCTTCTTTTTTTCGGAACTGGGGACCGAACCCAGGGCCTTGTGCTTCCTAGGCAAGCGCTCTACCACTGAGCTAAATCCCCAACCCCTACCTTTGGTCTTAAAGTGAGAAACAGCATCCCAGAGTGTCCACTCACACCTGGCCTGTTTCAGCCACTCTAGCCAGTATCTCTAGTAAGTTCCTTCTCTGATACCCCCTATACCAACATATCTAATTTGTTCTCTCTTTGGAGACCCACAGCTCATACACCTGCCATCTTGCTTTCCTTGCCACAGTGCTGCAGCTGTGATGCATAGCTCTTCTGTTCTCCCAATTAGGATTGAGCTTCCCTGGAGGGAGCATTTTCTGACTTTTCTCTTTACATTGCACGTGACTTTTTTCTACTTCCATTTCCAGTAATAGAACTAAGCTTGATATGGTGAGTGCTCACTCAAAATTTAACGAATGAACATGTGTCAATGATGGTTCTGTCCTACTTTCATTCACCTCCTACAACAGGTGTTCATCTTCATTGGGGCCACCATTTGTGTATTCTTTCCTAATTATGCATCTTCTATACGTACATATGTGCATGCGTGCTTGCGTGTGTGCATGTGTGTGTGTGTGTGTGTGTGTGTGTGTGTATAAGCATTGCTCTTAGGTAATATGCATCATGACCCACCAATTATCATCATTGTCATAACCACTATCACTGCCGCCATCATCTCTTCTCCTCCCTGTAGGAACAGGGTTTCTTTAAGTAGGTTAGGCTAGTTGGCCAGGGAGCCCCAGGGATCCACCCGTATATTCATTTTTTTTTCTAATGCCATGATAAAATACCATGGCCAAGTGCAACTTATAGAATAAAGAGTTAGGTTAGGTTTACGGTTCCAGAGGGTCCATGATGCTGGAGTCCATGGTGGCAGAAACAGCTGAGAGGTCATATCTCAAACCACAAGCAGGAAAACAGAGAAAGCTGACTCAAAGTGATATGGGTCTTTTGAAACCTCAAAGCCTCCCTCCAGTGACATAATTCCTGCAGCAAGGCCACACCTTCTAATCTTCTCCAAACAGCCCCCAATCGGGGGTCAAGTATTTAAATGCCCGAGACTTCCAAGGGGGCTTCTCATTTAAAGCACTACAGCTTGTTTCCATCTTGAGTGTTAGAATTACAAGCTTCACCGCCATCTTGGCTTTTTATACTTGGATTCTGGGGATCAAACTCAGGTCCTAATTCTTGTAAGGCACAGATTTTTTAGTGGCCAAGCCATCTCCCCAGTTCTTGCCTTTTTATTTTTTAGTTAGGATGTAAAGTAACAGGCTTCTTTATGACATCTATATTCTTTACTTTGGTTGACCTTCCACTTCCCCATCTCTCTTCCCACTTGTGCCCTCCCACTCCCAGCATTCCCTGGTCCACATTCCTATCACATGCTCTACCTACTGCCTTGCTTCTTAAAGCTGTTTTTCCTGTGATAGTTTTCTGGCCTAGACCCACATCCACTCCCACATAGATACACATATTTAAAAATTGGAAGTGAGGATCCACATATGTGAAAAAATATGCAGCATCACGTCTCCCTCGGCCCGAGTTACATCACTTGCTAGTCTATTTTCCAGCTCCCTCTGTCTCCTGCACTCTTCATAACTGCATTAAACCTCCATTGCATGTGTTTCGTGACAAGGTCTCACTGTGTAGCCTAAGCTAACCCTGAACTTTCTTCTTCCTGCCAGGACTGCGGTCATGTGACACTACCCTTGGCTGCAACCTCTTTTCTACTGGTTTGTCTGGTTTGGTTCCAGGTGTGTGCTTCTCGAAAGCACTTTTATCCATGCTCTAATTTCCTTTGACCTTCTTTCTTCTCATTATCTCAACCGGGAAAGAAAGCCCTGCACGAACCCTTTTGTTCCTTTTAAAAACTGCGTCGCTAACATAGCATATTAAAGGGGAAGGAGAAAGGTGAGCCAAACAGGGTAGGTGACATCACCATGCACTCATGGTCAGAGGTGGACAGGAGGCCACACACTCTGGAATTCTCTGTCTTGTTATCCTGTTCTCCTTCTCTGGGATGGTCAATCCAAACACTCTATCTTCTCCTTTGATCATGCACTGCCCACTCAGCATCTGGTCCAGCGACAGTACTGTTTAGTTTGGCAATCGTTAATATGTGTGCCTGTTTGTATTCATACCCATTAAGACAAGAGAATATACACAATTCAGTTCCTTACCGAGCTGGACACATTTTTAAAGGTTTAGCAGGTGCGGGTGGTGGAGGCTTCTTTGTTAGACGATTCCATCACGACGTAAGTTCTGCTGGACAGTATTGGTCTACAGTCATTCAAGACAATTGGAACTATCAAAAGGAATGTGTTCAGCTTCTTATCAGGAAGGGATTCACTTTTGTGCCCTGCTGTGTAAGAGGTGATGTCTCTCACGCAGGGATCTGAAGCAGCCAACTGTGTCCTGCAATCTTCCTCCCCTTTTCACGACTCTTTCTTAGGATCCGTCAGTATATTCGATAGTGACTTCTGGCTGTTAAAATTTTGTTTTCTTTAGGTCATATATTACAGCATTAAAGCCAACAAAACATACAGAACAACAAAATCCAAAAAATATCCAGCAGGGATCACTGTGTTCTACCCACCCTGTCCCCAGCTCCCAGCCCATCCCCCAGCTCCCAGCCCATCCCCCAGCTCCCAGCCCATCCCCCAGCTCCCAGCCCATCCCCCAGCTCCCACCCCATCCCCCAGCTCCCACCCCATCTCCCATCTCCCACCCCATCCCCCAGCTCCCACCCCATCCCCCAGCTCCCACTCCATCCCCCAGCTCCCACCCCATCCCCCAGTTTCCATGCTTCTATCCTACCTCCCTGTTCTACCTTTGAACCAAGTTGTTCTTTTCTCTTTTCTTTTTTTTTTAAATTAACTTTGAGTGTATATGTGTGTTGTCTACATGAATGTCTATGTACGATGTACATGCCTAGTGCCTGCAAAGGCCAGAATTAGGAGCTGGATCTCACTGGACTGGAGATACAGACAGTTGTAAGCTGCCCCGTGGGTGCTTGGACTTGAGCTCAGGTCCTCTGCAAGAGCAGCCAGTGCTCTTCACCACTGAGCTGTTTCTCCAGGTGCTGCCACCAAGTTCTTCTAGAGCAATTATCTGTGTTTCTTGCTTTGCTTCCCTGACTTCCTATCCTTCAACCTATGCTGATCTACAGTGCATCCTTTTATTGCCATTAAATGGCTTTTCCCACGGAAACCAGTGGTCTGATAGAGGTTTTACAGTTTTGGTCTCTTACTTGACTCCTTTGCAGCTCTTGTTGCTAATTAGTACTGCTTCTGTATGGAGAATTCTCTTCTCCTGCTGTGGCCGCTCCACACTCCGCCCATACCCGAAGCCCCAGCCTCTGTCAATATCAGCTGCACTCAGGTTGCTTTCATTGGCTGTCACTGTGGAAAGACAGATGTCTACACAGAGACCCAGTGTGTGCATTCACATATCCCAGTCCAAATTAGAACCAGGGGCTGAGACAATGCCTCAGTGTGCAAAGTGCTTACTGTACACGTGTGAGGACCTGGGGTTCAGACCACTAGCACCACACAAAAGCCAGGCATGGCACATGCTTGCAATCTCAGTGCTGGCGGTTGAAGATCCTGTGGGCTCACTGGCCAACCAGTCGAGCCAATGACAGCTCCAGTTACAGTGAGAGACCTCGTCTCAAAAAATTAAGTGGAGACTGATTGAGGAAGACACCCAACATTGACTCTTGACCTGTACATTGCACACATGAGTGCATGCGTGTGTGTGTGTGTGTGTGTGTGTGTGTGTGTGTGTGTGTGTGTGTGTGTGTAGCACTACAATCCAACCGGTTTCCTAGTAAGAAAATATTGGGTCATCCTTGAAACTACTACTCACCACGTGTGCTGAATCAAACACAAATTCCTGTTGATCCTACTTTAACTATCTTCTGGGCTACTTTCGGTTGTTACTGCAGCCCTCCAATGTAGCCCAGATCATACCCCAAATCGGTAAAGCCTGCTTAGTGGTGTCTTTGTTTGCTTATGGCCTTTCCAAATTGTTCTCTACCCTTGGGAGTTGCTGGGGAGATGGCCCAGTGGATAAGAGAATACGGCTCTTACAGAGGAGCTGTGTTCAGGTCACAGCACCCATGTAGGGTGGCTCAAAGCTGCCTGTAGCTTTAGCTCTAGGTATATCCAACACCTTCCTCTGGTCTCTACAGGTACTCATATACACATTCCCCCTTACAGAAACAATTAAAAAAATATCACTTAAACCACGTGACTCCTGACCACAAACCTGTCTTTTATTTAAAAACTTTTGAACACTTTCCCTTTCCTCCTTGGAATATAAGAAGTAAACCAGGTTCATTGTCATGGTCTGGAGGCCTGACCGACATGGTGCTCTGAGCTCAGCCCCTCCCCCCACCATGCCTTACTACCCAGTTCACTCTCCACCCAACTGCCAACCTGAAACTTAGCTCTGTCCTGCTACGTTTTATTATCCTTCCTTCATCTGGAAAATGGTCCTCTTTCCTTGGCCTAGCTAGCCCACACTAGTCCTCAGATGCCTGCTGAAGCATCATGTCTAGGTGAAGACAACAGAAGAAAGTCCTCCCAAGCAAGCTAGCTCTTTAGTTATGCTGTGAAGTAGGAACTCCATGGCCCTTCTCCTGCCACTTTGTATCATGTGCCCCTGCTTGTGAGCTCTTAAAAAATTAATGTGTATTTTCTCTATTTCACTAAAAGCTCCCACCGAGTGTGGATGATATGAGATTCTCTTCTCAGTTGTGTCCCCTGGGTTTTGCATATTGTCTGACACTAAGAAGGTATAAACCCTATTTGAACACATCATAATAAATGCTACAGAGCAAATGGCTAGAGTGTAGATATAGAAATAGAGATAATCAGGATGGTCAGAAAGGCTACCTGGAGGAGGAAACACCGAGTCCTGAGGAGATACAGTAGACATGTACATTTGGAGCAGCGCTTTGTGTGAGCAAGGGCTATGAAGCAGAAAGAAAGAGCTGATTCTCAAGGAAAGAGGAAGCTGAGCAGGCTGCAGAACAGTGGGTTGGGGTAGTCCTGATTTGGGGAATCGGGCAACGACCAGGTCATTTAGGATTACTCAACCTGAGAATGTATTTTCATTTTATTTGTGGTACCAAAGGGTATACTACAGAGGCTTTGTATGTACACGTGTGTATGCATACACACAAGTGGACAAACATGTACAGGCTCAAAGTTGATATCTTGTGTCTTCCTTGATTGTTCTGAACTTTATCGAGATTCAGACTATAGATGCAACTTATTTCTTAAGATGAAGGGATGGGATGAGCTGTACCTAAGCTGTGTGAATACATGGCCTGGGATGAGCCCAAGGCATTTTCGTCTCTGTTCCAACTACCCTTAGACCCAGGCCCAGACGCCTCTAGCCTCCATACAATCTAATCTTCCAAGCTCATTGATTCAGTCCAGCTTTCCTCACCTTCTGACTGAATTTCTCTGCCTGGCCTCACACTAACTTTGGCAATCTGTTCTAAACTTCTGGCTCCTTCTCACTCTCTGGCTCATTCTGTCTTCAACTCTGTCACCTGTCTCTGTAAAACTGCCCCAGTAAAACTGCCACACCCATCCACCATCCATCACATCGACTTTTTTTCTTTTTTCCTGATCTTAAGTAACTTTTCTGCCATTCTTGTGAGTTGGGCATATCCTGTATCTAACTCATTCTGTCAAATCTTTCTCTGATTTGTCACTTCATCTGCTCCTCATTAAATATCACTTTAAAACATGGTTGCCTCCTTCTACAAATTAACCTTACCTTCATTTTAGGGATTAAAGTTATGGATTCAGGGCATGCCTGTATGCCATCCAGATCATACTGTAATCCAGGGTGTGTCTGCATTACAGACAGATCGTATCTTTGGATAGGATTCCTTGCCTGAACAGCCATGTTGGTTACTAGATTAAAATTTCTCTACAGCAGACTTCTCAATTGATCACAGAGCTCCATGATTGGCTAATGTAGCTAGCCAGCCGGCTCTGGGAATCTTCTTTTTCTGCTGTGCTAGCAACAGGATTACAGGTGGCCACCATGTCTGCTTGTTTTTTATGGGGGTTCTGGGGATCCAAACTTTTATCTTCACAGTTATGTGGCAAGAAATATAGCCACTAAGACAACTCCCCTGGTCCCATTATAAAATTATAAAATTGTTGGTTTGTTTTGAATTTAAAAATTTATTTCTACTTTACGTATATGCATTTTTATCAGTATGTGTGTGTTCCCACACTTGCTGAGAACCACACTTGCATCCTCTGTCAGAGCAAGAAGTGTTGTTAGCCACTGAACTCTCTCTCCAGCACCTCGTTATAGAGTTTTAAGGAGGTTATGGCACTGTACCTGATTTCTGAAGAAATCATAGACTAGAAAGATGCACGAGAATCTTAGGTATCTATCAAGGAATTCATTGTTGCTAACCAGGGAAGAATGGCTGATTATCTGGCCTCTAAATATTTAGAAGGGGATAAGAGAGAAGTGGATGGAGTCAAAGCATGTTTTGGACATAGAAGCAACAATCTTTGATAACATCAAATCAGAGTCAGAGTAGAAAGAAGGAGAACATAATTTTCTCCTAAAATTGGTTGTACAGCTGTCATGGTCTCATTGGTAGAGGTGGAGGCGAAGATTAACGGTTTTATTAACTTTGAGTTGCTAATGGGATACCCACTGGGGACACTTCAAGTAGGCAGTTTCATGATAGTCTGGAACTCAGAGAAAGCAGTATGGAATGAATGCAGAACGTGGTCACCATCATGATCTCTTAAATCCATTTTAAACAGTAGGAACGTATATAATTTCATAATGTGATTACAGACAGAAGAGTATGGGATGGAGCCCTGTGAGATTCAGCACTGGGAAGTCTGGTGAAGAGAAGTGCCTGGAAATACCTGCGAAGAGAGGGTGGGCTCTAGAGTTAGAAGGCTGAGACCCACAAGAAGGCAGACTCATGCTAGTAAAAAAGACATTGTTTTCTGAGGCTAGGATACCAGGATAGAGTGGCAGCTGGTGGCTCTCACCACATACCCATACGAAACAATCAAGAGCAGGTATGTTGGGATGGGGTTAGCCATGAAGATTTAACAAGTTTTAGGAGTGGTAATAGTAATTCTCCAAACCAGTTCAATCTTGTTGGCATAGGCATAATAGCTGAGCATAGAAGCAGCAGGTGGCTCTTAAGGAGAGAGAGCTAAGTGGATAGACTGGCACCAACAGGACTCAGGGCAGACAGACTCTGGGTTGCATTGTAAGGACCATGAAAAAAATGACCTTCAGCTCAGATACTGAGGAGCTGCCTGAGGCATGGGGAGCTGTGAGGCTGGATGAACTACTAGAAACACCCTTTAGTTTAGAGATAGGGAGGTTTGTAAAGCTAGGAGAATGTGTGGTGATCTGAATGGAAATGGTCTCACAGGGAATGGCACTACTTAACAGGGATTAGAAGATGTGGCCTTGTGGCGTATGTGAGGCCTTGTTGGAGGAAGTACATCACTGGGGCTGGCTTTGCGGTTTAAAATCCTCAAGCCAGGCCCAGTCTCTCTTCTCTCTGTAGATTGTAACATGAAAGGGTGATTCTATTAATACAACCTTTTTTATAAAAGTAAAAAAGCAATTTGTGTGTTGTACATCATTAACCATCAATGAAATACTAATCACATTCACACATACACACATATATAAATATACATGTATAACATATGCAGATATACACATATATATACATGAACATATTTTGCTTATCCATTTATAAATTAATAGGCACATGGGTTATTTTTATCATTTGACTATTACATGTGATACTTTTATTTAACACAGATGAACAAATACTTGCCCAGATTCTTGCTTCTAATTCTTTTGAGGCACGTGCCCCTGAGTGGAATTTGCAGTCATATAGTAATTCTATGTTTAATTTTGTGTGCACCATTTTACCTCCCCACCAGCAGCACACAGCATCCAATCTCTCCAGGTCTGTGCTAGCCCTTAGTTTTCTGTCTCGTCTATACCAGCCACCCCAGTGGGTATCTGCAGGTATCTATGTTTACTCATAAAGTCACAGTTACATAGTCTATAAGTATCAGAGATCCTTGAAATGTCTTTGGCTTTAAAGCCTGTGGACTTGGCTTCTACATCACACTTGGTACACCTGACTGGTCAGTGTACTGGAGCATGAGGCTGAACCAGGTGAAGCAGAACAGGTGGGTGGTGTGAGATGTCAGAGGAGGACAGCACCTGCACACAGCTCAGTGTTTGAGTCTTCCTGACCAAGGTCTGTCCCATAGGAGATGGGATTTGGTAAGAAACTCACGGGTACTTCCCCCCCCCCCCCCCGAGGATCCACAAAGTCAGGGGCCCATCTGGTCCTGTGAGATCACGGCACCCAGACCACAGTTATGTGGTCTTGGAGGACTGAGTCCTCAGGGGCATAACTCTTGATGCATTAGTTCTACAGATGCCTAAGGGCTTTTGCCATGTCCTGGAAGCTCTAGCCGGTGCCTTTTGAACCATTGCTCTTCCTGTGACTTCACCGTCCAGATGCAAAACCCTTAAGGGTCATATAGTGATCAGCAATGGTGGCTTTAGAGAAGCAAAGCCTGGAAGGATCTCTGAAATCCTTTCCCAGCTCCTTTCCACAGTGTTAGAACAATAAGTCAGGGAGAAAAAAAGCAATAAGCCAGGGAGGCAGGTCATGTGCAGGTTAGGGGCCCCAAAGCAGCAGAAAGCAAGGGACAGACTAGTGTTTCCTCCAACCACCACAGACATTCAGAAAACACTAGGAACACCCAGGAAGCTCAAGATGGCTCCTATTTCTGCTTGTGTGGACTATACAGGTGTTTTCTACTTCAAAAGGCCCCATATCCCCAGCAGAAGGTACCTCAGGAGGGAGCCTTTAGCTCGCAGAGCAGGCATGAGTCTCGTGCTCCTTCTGTTGATACCTGGATTTAAAAAAAAAAAAAGCTTGGAATATTGTCAGTAT
The DNA here is from genome assembly GCF_021556685.1 of Rattus norvegicus. Lineage (NCBI taxonomy): Eukaryota > Metazoa > Chordata > Mammalia > Rodentia > Muridae > Rattus > Rattus norvegicus. Next base: position 61,367,535 of record NC_141537.1, read on the forward strand.
TGTTTACTATCCAGGAAAACACAAATCAAAAGTACAGTGAGGCTTGGCAGTCAAAGGCCAATGGATATTTGAGTTTGAGGATAGCCTGGTGTGTAGAGAGAGAGAGAGTTCCGGGACAGTCAGGGCTACACAGAGAAACCCTGTTTCAAAAAACCAAATAAATGAACACCTTACTCCTCAAACAAAACAAAACAAAAACCAAACAAAACAAAGCAACAAATAGAATGAGATGTCACTTATAACAGAACCTCAGATTGTAGCCATAAATATTGAAAGAAGAATCTATTAAACCATGCTTTTGCCATGGTGGGGGGAAGGGCATGGCAACTGCAGGGTATTTTCATCTCGGTCAGCAAAGCATCTCACCAGCTAAGCTCCCAATCTCCATCCCACGCTACTCCCCGAGCCCAGCAGTTCCATCTAGTTCCCAAGGCCACGTCAGTTTCATACAAAGACCGCCTATCTTGTGGCTGTCTTACTGCGGGTTCTGCTCACATTTCCAGCATCCGCCCCCTATGGTTATAGTCTCCACTCCCAGTAACCCATTAAAATCAAAACTCAATAAGCTTGTAATTTAACAATCAGATTTATATCAGTAAATTCTCATTCCACAAAACGTTCACACAATAAACTCACAACCAGTTGATAATGGTATAAACTGCTCACCTAGATAAGACAAAGTGTCCTATAAAATCCACCCCTTAAGAAATATTCATATCTACCTGTGGCCATTTAAGGCCACACGGATCTGGGTTGTCCTTCTCTACCCCCGTCTTGGTTCTCCTCTCTCTCTTCTCTCCCGTCTTACAAAAACTGTCCCCGCCTTATGTTTTCACAGGCCTTGCCTTATCTTGGGCCTGCCCTCACCTGCATGAAGACAACAATCTACGTTAGATAATGGTAAGTGTGGGCAAGAATGTAGTGAAACCAGAGTCTTCCTTCATCATGGGAACAGAAAGTGGGGCCGCTGCTGTGACAGAGCCTGACATCTCCACCCCTAGGATGGGGACAGAAGCTTCAGCACACATTTGCACAATGGTAGTCATACAGCATAGTTCATAGTCCAGGTGTCCACTGGAAAGCAAATGGATAAGCAAAATGTACTGCGTATGTACAGGTGGAATATTAGTCACCCGCATACAGGATAGATGACATTTGATATGAGCTGTGACATGTACATTTTGCAGAATGTCGGGTGTACTAGACACAAAAGGGTACATATCTGTTTACACGTCTTTGAGGTATACTTCCTTCCTAGACTAGGTAAAGTCACAGACGGTAAAACCAGAATGGGACTGGAGAGCTAATTGTCTAGTAAGTATGGATAGTGTTGATAAATTCTGAATTTGTTTAATGTTGCTAAATTCTATAGCTCTAAGTGGTTAAAATGAGAACAACAAACTACTGGGGGATGGAAAAATGGCTCAGTGAGTGAAGGCTTCTGTGGCCCAACCTGGCCACTGGAATTTAGTGCCTGGAAGGTACACGATGGAAGGAGAGAACCAACTTCTACCGGTTGTCTTCTAACCTGCACATGAGTACCATGGCACACGAACACACACATATTAATAAAGAAAATATAATAAAAATATTATTCCTATTACCACAAAACAACATGCCAGAATAAAAGAAATCTGAGACATTAGGAGCTAAGCACCGGGGGGCGGGGGTGTCTGTCTTAGTTAGGGTTTTACTGCTGTGAAGAGATACCACAACCAAGGCAACTCTTATAAGGACAGCATTTAATTGGCGCTGGCTTACAGGTTCAGAGGTTCAGTCCATTATCATCAAGGCAAGAGCATGGTAGCATCCAGGCAGGCATGGTGCAGGAGGAGCTGGAGTTCTACATCTTCATCTGAAGGCTGCTAGCAGAAGACTGGCTTCCAGCCAGGTAGGATGAGGGTCTTAAAGCCCACACCCACAGTGACACACCTACTCTAACAAGGCCACACCTACTCCAGCAGGGCTGTACCTTCCAATAGTACCACTCCCTGGGTTGAGCATATATAAACCATCACAATGTCTAATGTTAAAATCTGGCTTCAAGATGGGGTGGATCCTGCTGTCTGCACCATGCATTACCCACCAGCTCTAGCAGTACACTGGTTAGCAGTACCCTGGTTGGGACTAGCTTGTACAATTAGGAATAGTAGGAATCTTAGCATGACAAGCTCTTTGGTGGCCTTAGCTGGTGGCTACAAGGTGACATGATATCATGGATAAATTAGTATCACAGTGGGATTTGAATCTGTAAACCAACTCTACATACAAGGCCAGAGGGTATAGCTTACCACTGACCCACACTTGCTGTAGATGACTTACAGTCTTATTTTATAAGACAAAACCCCAGTGCAGAGGGAGATAATAAGTTCTAGATTCCATGCCCCCCCCAACTTGTTTAAAAAGACTGGCCTTCTTGATTGCTTTTCCTTTAGAAACCACCCTCAGAGCTCCAAAACTCAAGTCATTTAAAGGTTAAATGCATTTGCATGGTGTTAAGTTTGTATTCTGTTGGGGGTTGGAAACATAAGTCAGAGATAGGCAGCCCCCTAATCAAAACAACTGTAGAAACTAAATCTAATTATAGCTTTGTTTCCTGAAACCTGGAGAGACTCTGACATGTGTCAGCTGTGAGTTTCTCGGTCTCAGACTAGCTCTACCTTACCAAGTGGTCCACTGTTCCACAACACTTCATGAGGTGATTTATTTCATTGGTGCAGCTATCTTTGACTCGTGCTTCTGTAATCACCCCAGGAAACTCATTGGTTCACCCAAGTAGCCTTGGTAGAATCCATTCTTTGGTGTGTCATCAGTAGCTAAGCAGTCGATGTGAATGTACGATCATCCAGGTTGCTCTAGGAAAAATCACAGAACACAGCCACTGGGTCGCATATACTATAAAGATATGCTCAGTGGCCCTACCTAGGATTAACTATGTTATGTTCACCTTCTCTTCTCTCTCCTTTAACTCTTTGTGGTTCTTCCTCTCCAACACTCCCTTCTACTTGTAATTTGTATTATAACTCTGTCACCAGGACCAACCCCTGGGTCAGGATTCATAATCTCCTGTTCTGTCACAACATCCAGATTATTCTCCGCAGACATCAACCTCATTCTACTTCATGAAAATTCCAGTGGACAAGAGAAAGCCAAACCTACTTGCTTGTTAAAAGAGAAAGTGACAGATATTCTTAGCTGTTGATTTGGCATACCTGGGAAGAGAGAATCTATGAAGGACTGCCTCCATCCCAGTGTACTGTGAGCATGTTATAGGGTCTTTCTTGATTGTTAATTACTGTAGGAAGGCCTAGCCCACTGTGGGCAATGCCATCCCTAGGCAGGTAGTCTGGGGTATAAAGGAAAGATGGGGGATATACAAGCTTGAGAATAATCCAGAAACCTACATCTCTGCTCTAGTGCCTGCCTCCAGCTTTCTGCTTGAATTCCTGCCATGACACCTTTCAAAGATGCATTGTGACCTGGAAGTGTACCTTTCCCATTCCAGGTCATGGAGTTTCTCATAGCAATAGAAAGCAAACTAGAACAAGGCACTGAATTAATACTTGAGTGTGAATAACTGTTTTTTTTTTACAACACTGCTATGTAGAGATTTTATATTTGATCATTGTAGCTTGATAACTTACATGGGTGGATATTGTCTGTCATCTATCTATCTATCTATCTATCTATCATCTATGTATCTATGTATCTATGTATCTATCATCTATCAATCATAATCATCATTATCTATCATCTATTTATCACCCATCTATCATTATTATCAACTACTTGTCTATCATCTATCAATCATCATCATTATCATCCATCTATCATCTATCTATCTATCTATCTATCTATCTATCTATCTATCTAATTTTACAAACATTTTAAATGTTGCTTCTTTGGATAAGACACTGTAAAAGCTGCAGTCATTCTAAATACACCTTCAAAGAAAATCATGGTCAGTGCCGGGCTATAATCATGGGATGAAGTGATACATTTCGCTTCAGTTGATAGCTAAGGGTGGCTAGCTGTGCACGTTCATCCAAATTTGTTTAGATGAAGTGAACTCGGGACTTTCAATTACCCCATCATCCTTACCTATTAAGATGGACAGGAGATCAGGGACCTGATGTGTTCTTTTGTGAACACCAAGTGCCCAGAACAGTACCAAACATAAGGAAGGAACACAAGAAAAGCCAGTGGAGTGGAAAAATAAAGGTATCACTTGAGCAGAGTGATGTGGAAGTTTTTCCCTGTACACATTGTCAGATTCTAGAATTACATGAGAAATGAGTACTTTGCACAGTATTTTTATGAGTATACTAGATCCTTCCAGGTATCCCTTTTCTGACAAGTCCCGCCCCCAAAGCAGTCTCCCACTTCTTTCCCTGACAGCTGTTCTGGTTTTTGTTCCTCTTTCCAGTCAATATCCATGACAGCATTATCAGCCTTACCACCTCCCATTTATCTATGCTATCTGAAATTCAATTCCATCCTCTCTCACCCAGTCTTGCCTCTAAACCTGTCTCTGCAGTACCCATCAGTGACCTGGTAGTACTAAATGTAGTGTTGGTGCTTGTCCCTCATCCACTTCCCCTCAGTGCTTCTCTCCCTCCTCCCTAAGCTTTCCCACCTGTATGGAGGAGCAGAAGGCCACAACATCTCCAGCTGATTTCCTGCCCTGCACTCTGGGCTTATTTTATCTGCTTCCCTGAGCCCTCTGTTTAGTCTCTCCTGTGGATACCTCTCTTTTTCTTTGCTTTCTTTCATTTTGAAAAGATTTACTTTATTTTTAAATTATGTATATACATGTTTGTCTATGTGGTGTGTGTGCATATGAGTGCAGGTACTCACAGAGGCCAGAGACCTTGGATCCCTCTAGCGCTGGAAGTACACATAGTCGCTTGTCACTGGACACAAGTGCTGGGACTGAGCCTAGGTCCTCTGCAGGAGCAGTCCTCTTTACTGTTGAGCTACAGGCCCTTCTCTGGTTTCTTCAAGCTGGACTGTGCAGGACTCAGTCCTTGGTTCTTTACTCCATGCACTTTCTGGGGGACAGAAATCACAGGGAATGGAAACCCACTTACATACCACTGACATAATGTTAGATTCAGCTAGACTCTTCTAGAACCCAGGCTTATATCCAGTGGCGTTGTTGTAAATTACAAAAGGGTCTGGCTTTTATCGCCCAGTAGATCCGGCACTGCAGTGCCCCAAGATATCTGTTAGATATCTTGGCAGAAACACATCCCAACTCTGTGGTGGCCCAGTGTCTCTAGCCGCTGCACACTCTCTTACACTTAAATCTGCACATGAAAGAAAACACAACACAATAACCTCTGATCCAATTGCTAAGATATAATTGCCCACCTAAACATACAAAGCCCTGCACACATCCATCCCTTAAGAATATTCATAACAACCTGTAAATACGCAGAGTAGAATCTTAATGTCAGTCTCTCCGTGGCTACACTGCAGTCTCCTCCTCTCTCCTCCTCCTTTCCGTTCTAGTCTCGTCCTCTTCCCTCAAACTTTTCTCCCACCCATCCTTCCTTCTCGTCCAATAACAGTCCTCATGGTAGTTGTATCTTCCTCACCTGTATGACATTATCCCACACAGTAGTCACTCAGATTACCAGCTCTTTCTTGTCAGACACTGGTTACCTTGTAGGGGTACAAAAGCAAACGTCATCGTTTTACTATTCGGCTGCTGGCCTCCAAAACCACTGCTCCACCACACTCTCCCATCCCCTGCTAACAGCTCCCATTCCTGCCCATTAGGATGTCCTGTTGGCTCAATGCCCAAAGCATAGCCAAAGCAGATCATTTCTTATCATCAGCACACAGACCTTTATTCCTTTGATCTAAGCACTAGTCTCTCCTGAACCACAGCAATGGCCTCCCAAGAGGCAGTGCAGACAGAACCATCCTGGCAAGACATGAGTCATCTTGTAGTGGTTCCCCACTGTAGGGGGTTTTAACCCAGCAACCTAAAAGGCTTCCACCAGCTGCTTGTCCACCCCACCTAGCCTGTCCCCACTGCGTCCTCCCTTGGTTCATGGCTTGGTTCACTATAACCACAGCTGTATGCTTCTTGTTCGTTTGCAAATGTAGGAACTTTAATCCATGATTCCTATGTAACGGGCCAGATCATGGATGCGCTCAGCTTTGTGGGTACTGTCTCTGTGATTGCTTATCACCCCTGACATTGCAGTATGAAAACAGAGATAACATCTATGAACAAGCAGAATAACGAATATGAATGAGTGAAAGAATGAACGAATAAGAATGAATGAACATGAATAAGAATAATATTCTAGTATATATTTTATTTCTGAACATAGATATTTAAATCCTATATCAATGTTTTTCAGATTTTTTTCCTCTTAAAACTGGAAGAAAAGGTCTAAGCTGGTAGTCACCGTATTAGTCAGCTGCCAGCACTGTAACAAAAGAGCTAATATAATCAACTTATAAAATGAGGATTTCTGTTCCGGTTCACATTATTGAGGGTTCTAGTCCACAGTTGGTTGACTTTATTGCTGTTGGGCCTAGAGATGGTGGTCATGTGTGATACAGCAGAGTGACTCATGTCATGTTGGGGAAGCCAAAGGGAGAAAGAGAAAGGTCCCAGGGTCCCAGGGCTCACTTGGTGTATGCCTCTTCCTAAATGTTTCTTTATTTTCCTTTGCTGCCATTCTGGAGGCTTGGCTTGTGAGACCTGGGACTTTGGGGGCCATTTACCATCTAAACTACAACAGTTCTGATCTGGCTTCTGGGCCACGGTGTGCTGTCACCTGCTCTTTTCCATAAGGGAATCCCCCTGCAGATACTGTGATTGCTACCTTTCTTTCCGTCTGGTTGGATCTAACATCTTGGTGCATCCCATTCTGACCTCCTTATAGAATCTTGTCCGGATCTCTCCCTCTCCTCCCTTATTACCCCCAGCTTCTTGACCCCCCACTCCTTTTTAGTTTTGTTACACTTGTCCTCACCTTTGTGTACAGATGAGCCCTTTCCTTGTCTCCCCTAGAATTGAGACTCCACAGGGCAGGGATGCTTGGTTCCTTGGCTCCTTACTCAAGGTGAGCCTTGTGACACATAGGTCCTCATCACTTTCCCATTGGCTGGTTACTTTGAGAGCCATTCATTAGTGGTGGTTCTAAGACGATGGTATTTTTGCCTTAGTATACATACCACAGAGTCAGGGGCACTTAGGTGAATATTAGGAAAACAAGGATGCCTTGATCTACCTAGGGCATCATGGGGAAGATAACATCTAAGTTGGAGGGTACTCCTGGAATGGAAAAGGGATACAGAGAGGGTGGTTCAAGAAGAAGATATGCTGGTTTGGGGTTTGGGGAAGGGGGGTCTGGTGGTAAAATAGTGTGTCTGGAAGGGAACTCATACGGTAGGTGTGGAGAAGTCAGAGTCATAAGGGTGGCTTACTATGAGTAAGCATGATGCTGAGCCAACATGCCTGTAGATTTTGGGGGCAGTCTTCTTGCACACAAAGACTGTACCTGCTCCTGCCATACTGTGATTACCCAGGAGCTTTGAGAACTGCAACCTGAAATCATCCTTCAATGTTTTCCTTAAAGCTGTCCACCATAAAACCCATGAGTGAGTACCAGGAGCTGGGTGTGAGCAACATACCCTGGTCAGCATCATACCCAGAGAACGCTGGTGAGAGCCAGTTGCTCCATGTACTCCTCGTTCATTAGATCCCTTGTATGGACAACATAGTGGGATTGGATCTGCAGACTGGCTTTCAAGCAGAGGCCTGAAAGGGTCTGCTTTTCACCTCTGTCCAGGTGGATGACAGAGCCCCAAGGAGCCTAGAAAGGCTCTCTCTGCTCCTCCTGGGCAAGGTATTATGTAGGTGAAGCCATCATGTGATAACATGCCTCAGGCCCAGGGAAGAAAGGCAGAGGCAGAGAGAACTCTTTGAGCAGCAGTGAGTCAGGGATCTTCCCTCCTGGAGAAGCAGGACACTGGAGGGAAGAGAAGCCAATGATAAGGACGGCTGGGAAGACTTCCTGGACGTGGTGGCATGTTGTGCTCCTTGCGGTAACGGCAGTCAGTGGAAGGCAACTCCATACCAGGAACCTGTGGGCATTAGTGCAGATAGCTTGCAGATTAGCGGCAACACCAGCACTCTGCTAATTACATCAATAATGATCATTCCACAGCCAGCCAAAAAACTCAGGCCCTAGCAGATGTTGTCAGATGTATCCATTTTGTCCTATAATCTTTAAATAATCTTTTCATGAAGTCCCATCTGAAGGAGAGACCTAATCCATCCTTCCCCGTAGGAAGGGAATTATCTTTCTGATGGTATAAAATAATCCTTTTAGGTGACATGAAACCAGCTCTCAGGCTAAATCTCCTTTTCTTCCTCCCCCTCAGGTGCCATCATTGCTGTTAAGAACTGCATTTAGGCAATAAACGGGAAGGCTGGAGGGGTTATGCTGAGCCTCAAACAGTGTTATGTTGGAGCCTGATTTTCCTAAAAGGACAGTGTGGGTTTATCTTTGACTCCCAGCTAGAGGGGCCTCCATTTTCCATGCGCACTGGAGTTTGCCCTCGGAGACCTTTCAGGGCCAGTGAGAGGGAGGGAACAGGAACAATTAAAGGCAGCCCAGGTGGAGAGAGCCCTGGAATCCAAAGGGACTACTTCTGGCTGAGAAGCAGGGTTAATCTCCTTATTATAGGCATTCGGGGTTGGGGAAGGGGCTCAGTAACAACTCTGTGTTCAAATTCTAACCTGACCATCTATTAATGATGTGGTGTGGAGGCTCCATGTGATTTCTCCTTTCAAATGTCTAACTCGGGAGTCACGTGTGGAATGTTCTGTTTTATGAGGTACATGTGGGGAGATCATGCATACTGGGCAAGAAAGCCCCAGTCAATAGATCAAGAGCTGCAGGGAATGAACGCAAACTGGAAAGTGCTAAGGCTCTGTGTCCTCTGTCTGTTGTGCCTACTTTGCTTGGCAGGCAGCATTGCCGAGTCTAATCTAGCTAGAACTTGCCTTCTTTCCTCATCCTACCCTGCAAACCAGTGGGTTAGCCCGCCTACTGCCCTCTCTCTTTATACAGAATGCCATCCATTCTAGATCTCCATTTCCTGGCACAGAATCTATCAATTTATTCACTTTAGGATTTATTCATTTTGTAGTGTTATAAACGTTCTCCTGTATGGATATTTATGCACCACATGCATGCAGCGCCCATGAAGGCCAGATGGAGGTCGGATCCCTAGAGCTGGAATCATAAATGATCATTAGCTGCCATGTGGGTACCGAGAACTGAATGAACCTGGGTCCCCCGGAAGAGCAAGAAGTACTCTTAACCACTGAGCATCTCACGAGGCTCCCTAAAGCAGACTTTAACCAAGTTCATACTATCTAGTTCTGTGTGCCATACTGGAGATTTGCACAGGGAATGTTGATGGAGACCTTTAAAAACTCAAAGACTTGTGAGGGAGACAAGGCTCAACCCCCCGCCCAAGCAGACACAACGTCATAGAGCAAACCTTGGAAAAGAGATTTGCACTAGGTATAAAGGAGGGTGCTATTCATAATTAGAGTTATTTCTACCTTTACTGGGAGAAGACAGGGAGGAAGCAGGATAGGCTATAGAGCAGGGATGAGGAATACTGAGATAGCCTAATTGCAGAGCAGATGGATGCTGTATGTGGATACGTGTGTGTGTGTGTGTGTGTGTGTGTGTGTGTGTGTGTGTGTCTGTGTGTCTGGGTGTGTCTTTATGTATGTGTATGTGTGTCTGCATGTCTGTGTGTCTTTCTGTGTGTGTCTGTTTGTGTGTGTTTATGTATGTATGTGTGTGTACGTGTCTCTGTGTGTGTTTATGTGTGTTTATGTATGTATGTGTATGTATGTGTATGTGTGTCTGCATGTGTGTGTCTCTCTATGTGCGTCTATTCGTGTCTGTTTGTGTGTGTATGTGTATGTGTGTCTACATGTGTGTGTCTGTGTGTGTATGTGTATATATGTGTGTGTATGTGTGTGTCTGTTTGTGTGTGTATGTTTATGTATGTATGTATGTGTGTGTATATGTATATGTGTGTCTGCATGTGTGTGTCTCTCTATGTGTTTATTTGTGTGTGTATGTGTGTATATGTATGTATGTGTATGTGTACGTGTGTGTGTGTGTGTGTGTGTGTGTGTGTGTGTGTGTGTAAATGGGGTTGAAAGGCAGAATGGTCAGGGAATATAGAGAACACTCCCACTCTGATATGCAGCTGCTGTTCTATTCTGCATGTGAGGGTAGGTTGGAGGCTCAGGCAGTGGTAGGAGAGAGGCTCAGGAGTAACAGGAACCAGAAGGCAAAGGCAACTGGAGACTGCAAGGAGTTAAGCTTTATCCTGGAGCTCTTTAGAAATCCTTCCAAACAGGGGAGTGACATGATCAGATTTTAGAAAGATAATTCTGGTGGTGGGGTGCAGCATGGGTGGAGGGGATAGTGGGGGAATAGGGAGCCCTGTTCTGCAAAGATTGTGATAATCCAGGAGTCTGGCGATGAGGGTCTGAGTGAGGGCAGGTGTGTGGGAATGAGGGCAAAGTGGATTAGGGAGATTTAGAGAGGACAGTCAGCCTGGGGACTGATTGAAGGCAAGGGAGTGGAGGCAGGGGAGTGGAAAGCTGCCCTGAGGCTTCTGGTTGGGTGACAGGGTATGTGATGTGGTGCTAATCAGGGATCAGAGGAGGATTGAATTAGGATCTTTTGCATTTGAGGATTTCCAGGAAGAGGGGTCCAGTTGGAGGCTGAAAATGGATTTAAAGCTTAGGAGAGAGGCACATTTATTCATTGTGTACACGTGAAGTGTTGATGTGGTAAACAAGTTTCTAACGGTGAATCTAATGAGCAGAGCAGTCTCAACTTTTGTGGGGGAATCTTTTTCAGTGAGGGAAAACAATCAATAAAATCAAAATAGAACAGGATCATGAGATAGAGCGTTGCCTTAGAGAGGAGCTCAGGAAAGATAGTCTTGGAAAGGGAGCATTTGAAACTAATATCTGAAGTCAGGGCAAAGAGCCAGCCACACGAAAGCCCCCAGGAAAAGCATTTCAGGCAGAGGGAATAGCATGTGTGAAGGCTTTGTGGGAAGGACAAGCTTATGTTCAGAGAGGAGAAAAACAGTTGGTGCCTACTGTATGGTGGGCAGGGATGGCAGGATTGGAGGTTAGAGGCAGGACTGAGATCACATGGTTGGATGAATCATCCAAATTAGACAAAGGAGATGTTGAGAAATAGCCCCCAAAGCTCACACACCCATCAAGGGCTGAGCACCCAACTCTATTTTAGAATGTCTATAGATGGACAGCTGCCACTTGAGAGCACTTCTGGTGTCCTAGAGGAAGGTGAAGAGAAAGGGCAGTGACACAGATGCTGTGTCCTTTGGCCAAGGGAAATGACATAGTCAGTGGACTCAGGGTAACATACTACCACAGTGATAGTCTCTCATGGGCTGCAGCAACAACCATTTCAAGTTTTGTTCGAAATGCTCTAGGAGGCAACAAAGACTTTTTTCTTTTCCTTTTCCCTTTTTTCCTTTTCTCTTTTGCCTTCTGTTTCAACAAACAAACACAATGGTAGAACACTGTGTAGTTTACAAAATAGACCAAGAATGGAAATTGGAGATGTGAGGAACGGGGCAATCTAGAGAAGCCTGCGTTGGCTCTGAGCCCCCGGCAAGAGTTCCCTTAAGCAGACTCTTGAGAAGACCATCCCAACAGGACCCTCTCTCTGCAGAAGGCACAATTGGAAGGTCGTCAGCACTGGGCTGGCCTCCTCTGCGCTCCTTGTCATCTGTAGAGTGTAACGGGGCATTTGGACAGGAGCTTCTGAAATGTCTCCCTGTGCATCCCCAGGTGAAAGATGTTTAAAGGGAACTTGGAAAGGAAAATAGCAGAGCAGCTCACTGCCAAGAGAGCCTGGATCTTAACTCAGGGAAGGCCGGAGGAGAGAAAGAATGTGGCTTGTACTTCCTCCCCTTTTCCATGTAAGGAGGAAAGAAAAGGCAACCAGGTTTGATGGCCATCCCGACACTCAGGAGACTGAAGCAGGAGGATCCAGAATAAGGCTACCTCAAGTAAATACATGTATTTACTTGTATTTACACAACAAACACATAAACCCAAGCCAATCCCAGTGAAGAATATTCTTCACTGGAGTATTAAGAAAAAGGGGGGTGGTCAATCAGGGGTCAATCCTGGGGTCAATCATAGTGTAGAATGAATGTTTTTCCAGTATAGAAAGAAGAGATCAAAGAGCAGGATGGTGAGGTTGTCTCAAGGGTGGGTGGTTCCTGGCTTGGTCTGTTACTCTGACACAGGATCTGAGGGTGCCCGATTCCTGGCTTGGTCTGTTACTCTGACACAGGATCTGAGGGTGCCCGATTCCTGGCTTGGTCTATTACTCTGACACAGGATCTGAGGGTGCCCGATTCCTGGCTTGGTCTGTTACTCTGACACAGGATCTGAGGGTGCCCGATTCCTGGCTTGGTCTATTACTCCGACACAGGATCTGAGGGTGCCCAGGGTAAAGTACACAAGAGCAGTCTTCAGGCCACATTATGGTGGGTGGCTCTGCTCACAGGCTGCCTAGTCTAAATTCCATAACCAACAGACGTGAAACTGCCTGCCTCCTCCATGGGGATGAATTAGGAGTTTCCATCCCTCCATTAATTCTTTCCCTTCCCATCTATCCCAGGATCAGAACTGGGACTGTAGTCTCCTGCCAAATCCCCATTATAGTTCAGTGCATGTTTGAAACATGCCAGAGTGTTCTAGAAGGAATGGGCAAAAGACTTGACTTTGATATCCAAGGTAATTGCCTCTTCCCACCTGGGGGCTTTCTTGTTGTCCTTGTTTCAGGGTTGGGGTGGGGCACCCAAACCTGCTCTCATTTAGCTGCATGTATGATGTATGTATGTATGTATGTATGTATGTATGTATGTATGTATGTACATATGTATGTATGCTCACACCTAAGCATTTATTTTTGTGGTGTTAACAATTGAGCTTACAGCCTTCTCATGTTAGGCAAGTACTCTGCCACTGAGCTCTGTCAGTTCTTGGCTCCCATCTTTAAAAGGGAATGTCACTTCCCTTCAGCGAAAGTCACACATGGGTTACAAGTGGGAACTGTCATTCATACTTCCTTTTGTCTCATCCTTCTCCTCCCGGAGGAGCCTACCATGCAGCCTGTTAGAAAACAGTGGGATGCCTCCATAGCTGAATAAGTGAATGAAGAAATGACTTTCCTAGGAGGCTCATCTAGAAACAAAGCTGGAGAAACATCTCCCCCACTGGCCGCCATTCTCCACCATGGGCTTCCGATGCACATGGGAAGGTGGAAGGGAATTTATTATACTGGCAGAAAGGATGGTGATGATGTAGGTTTTCAGGTACACTTATTGCTGACTGGACCTGGCGACCAGTGGTGAGAAAATTCCCTGTCTCTGTGACCATCAAGGGACCAAACTGAGCTCAGGCCATTATCCAGAGAGCTGGCCAGGGAGAGCCGACCTGTCAAACTGGCTGGAGCCCAGAGAGATAAACTCCTGGTGAGTCCTTCTGTGGCACCCTGGGGCTTTGGTGACAGAGTTAATTAATCAAGACACCAGCGTCAAAATTAAAGCAAGGAGGGAAAGTCAATTAGTGATTGAATAGCTGGTGAGGAGACATATTTTAATGAAATTCTCTCAATTTGAGCTGTTCTCTTGCCTCTTTTGCCCCCCTCTCTGCTAGTATTAGGAGGGAGGTACACCTCTGTCTCAGATTTAAGCTCCAGGGTGGGTAGAGAGAATGAGCCCCCTGCCATCTCTAAATCGCCAGAGCCCCATGAAGTTATTTATCATCTCTATGATTCTTTACAGCAGAATGTTCATTTCAATTTACAGTCACCTCTTTAGCTCCCCTTCAGCACGCTTGGCCAGACTCCTGAGCGAAGGTCTGAGCCCAGAGGGGGAGACCCAGGCAAGGGAGGAAGGCTGGCTGGAGCTGGGCTCTCCAGGGACATCTCTGCCACCTCTCCAACCTCCAGAGCTTCTTCTAACTCTATTTGCTTCTGTAGGAGACAAGAGAGATTATGATGTTACACAGGCTTTCCGGAAGCTGTCATGGTGAATAAAGCTCTGACAAGAACAGGAGCCACAAAGGCTCTCCCTGCTGGGGATGAAGGGAAGGTGGGTGTAGTTACTAGCTCAACAGCAGGTAGAGAACAAGGATGCCAGGGACCATGAAAGAGAGGCCAGTCTCAGGGGCCCTGATTCCTGTGCTTGCTCCACAGGCTGACTCCACAGTCTCTGTGCAGTTGTCTATGGCATGGGGTAAAAGCAAGACTGGCATGAACTCCGGAACCAATGAATCTATTCATGTCAAGGCGGGGGAGGGGTGCAGAAAGAGAAAGCTATGGGCTGATGACTGGAAATGGGACATTAAGTTGGAGGACTGTCACTAAGACAAGAGTAATGATGGGACAACCCCAGGAAATGGGGGCTCTGTCTTTCTCTGATTCCAGCAAAGTTTGGGGTAGACCGAGATCTTTAAGAGAATGGGCAAGAAGTGGGACATCAGACTATACCTTTCTTCCATACCACAAAATAATAGGTATTTAGGAAAAGCCACCAAGAAAAAGGACGTTAACTGGGTGCCACTGAGCAGAGATGAAATAAATGTTGCTGCCGTGTTGAAATGTTTACAAAGTAAATACATTTAACCCTTTATATTGACACTATGTTTCATAATATAATATGACTCTGAGCATTTGGATCACGAAGGAGGTCCATCCCATATGAATATGGTAAAGCTGGGTTCCTTGTGTCTAGATAACTATAATGGAAAGTAGGCTACAGATGTCTTATGAGATATAAACAGCTTACACATGAGAAAATAATGGAGAAGAATAGCATGTGGTTAACTAAAGAGAATTTCTTAGAAATGTACAGTGTTTGCTGGATATAGTGGTTCATATCTTCAATTCCAGCACTCCGGAGGCAGAAACAGAAGGATTTCTGTGAGCTTGAAGTCAGTGAGTTTCAGATCAGTTAAAACCACCCAAGTGAGACAAAGGAAGGAAGGAAGGAAGGAAGGAAGGAAGAGAGGAAGGGAAGGAGGGAGGGAGGGAGGGAGGGAGGAAGGGAGGAAGGAAGAGAAAATTACAGCATTGTCAAAGTGTCAAGGGAAAACTGAAGACATATTAAGGGAAAATAAATTAAACTGGAGGTAAAGAGCAGATACCATTGTGAGTGCAACCTAAGAACATATCTTCATATCTTGTATATGAATGTACAAGAATGTACAAAGTTGCAGGATGACTATATCTTCAGCTTACCATAACATAGAGTATATGTAAGGTTAGTGTAAACTATCTGTAGATTTCTGGTGCTTCATTTAATTACTATGTGGTGTTGGATTTGGAATGTTTCAGGTTATATCATTGCAATGACACTATGATTTCTGTGCACACAACTGTCCTTTTGGAATGCCTTTTTGTTTGTTCGTTTGTTTGGAGATTTACCCTAGGTAAAACTACGGAGTTGAATCATTGTTAAAAATCGCCATTTTGGTTAATACTGCCAGAATGCTTTATAAAATGATTGTCCAATGTATGAGTACTAGTTTCCTTCTACCGTTACCAGAGGCATTATTAACATTGGAAATGGATGTGTATGTGTAACTTGTGTCAAATAAACTGCACTCAATTTACAAGTTCAGTTTAATATATTGTGATTGTTAGACCTAGCTTCAGATCCATACCCCAGATAAGAGAGAGGGCCTTTTCCTCACTCGAGGGAGTTCACCTGGACCTCTGTAATTTCCCCCAACCCTGCTTGGCTCATGGGAGCTACTGCTATGGCTTCCAGCAGTATTGACTTAGACTGTTCTTGCCCTTTAGATCCAAGGGATTTAACAGAAACAATAACTTTGTCAAGCTTTAGTTCTTGTCCAACCTAGTGTTTTGGAGACCTGCTCACAGTTTTCCTATGTAAGTGGTTTCCCTTTGCTTATGGCCAGGTGTTCTCTTTTGCACAATGACTCCACCAGCATGCTTCCAATGAGGAACACTGGGCTGTTTCAAGGTTGGACTTATTATCAAAGAAGCTGAAGCAAGCATCCGTGGACAACTTAGAAACATTGTCCCTTTTTTTGTGACACACATTTTCACCTCTCTTATACCCAGGAGTGGAATTGCTGGAGCAGAAGGTAGGTAAGTTAATTTGATATAGATATCCAAAATAGTTGCAAATTTTATAGAGCCATGTACATTGTCAGCGTCACGTCCTTGCTAAAACTCTAAGTTGCCATTTGATTTTATTTTAACCATCCTAGCAGGACTGAATGCCTAGAAGATAGCTATTTTTCCTCATGATCTATAATGTTAAACACTTTTTAAATGTACTTTTTCAGCCCTATAAGCAATTAGGATTTTCTGTCATGAAGCATTCTTTTTGTGAAGTTTGGCCCTCCGTGACTTTACGGAAGTGTGTTACAGTTTGTCAGCCACAGTGGGGAGTTCTTTTCCAGACCTCGGCTTATTTACTTCGTTAACAGTGTATCCTCATAAAGTATAAATGTTTTCTTTTTACGAAACCCGAGTTATTGATTTTTAAATCTTCACAGTAGTCCTTTGTGTGTCCTAAGATGTCTTTGTCTTATTAAGATGGTCAGGCAGTTTTCATTGTTATCTCCTACACACTGAATGCTTCTCGCTCCTGCGTTTAGGCTTCTGACTCCTCAGATCTATTTCTGAGGGGAGGGAGGCAGAGACGGAGATTCCCTTTCCCTTCATGAATATTCAGCTGTTTCAGTATGATTTTTTTTAAAATGACATTTTTTTTCTTCTTCAAATGGGCTTGGTGACTTGGTTGAGAAATGACACATCATAAACATCTAGATCTGGTTTTTAACTTTTTATTCTGTTTGGTTACCTATTTATCTGCCTTTATGTCCATACAGACATTGATACTTCTTTTAGTTTCAAAATAACTCTTGAAACAAGATAAGTTCTCCTGGCTTGTTCATTGTTAATACTGTTTGACTATTTTTGGTCCTCTGAACATCCATATAAATATTGGAATGACTTTCTAATTCTGGCAAGAATCTTGCATTCCACAGATTTCCATTATTGCCAATTTAGTAATTTTGGTAAGAGTGTTGTGAATTTGTAGGGTAATTTTGGGAAAGTGGATACGTTAACAATTTTGAGTTATTTCTTCAATCAGCATGATTAACCCTTCTATTTAGTTAGATCTCTTATGATGTTTCATAGTTTCTGTTACAGGTCTAGCCTACCTTTTACAAAGGCGCTGGATAATTTAATGTTATTAAATATTTAAATTCTATTTTCTAACTTTGAGGATACAGAAACAGGGGTGATATTGTTATTAATCTGAATGTTACAATCTCAGCGCTTTCGCCATTTACTGTCTGTAGTAATTTCACTGCTGTCTTCAAGTTCATTACATGCAAATTCTCTGGCTTGGAAACAAACCTAGGTTTAACTGCCTGTTTTCCGTTGTGTCTCTCTTTATGGCTATGACTGGGGCTCCTATCTTACACCTTGCCACCAGGACAAACTCTCTAGCACTGCCCCAGCTAGCTCACCCAGTGCCACAGCCGGGAAGGGACAGAACCAGCTCTCCCTCTCTTATGCCCCTCTGGGGTGGCCACCTGCACCCATGCCAGAAGGGCCAAGTCTATTGGGCTGCCCAGGCAAGGTGTAGGGCCTGCTCTCCTGAGTGCTACAGCTATTGAGGGACAGGGCCTCCAGAGTACAGCCCAATACAGATCCACCTTTGGTGGTAACAAACCCCCTCTGCTTGAGGACCATGGACCAATACATGGCCCTTGGTCACTGTACAAGTCATGGCCTTAAGTGGCATCCCTAGTTACTCACATCAGGCTGTTCCTCACTACCCGTGAGTCTCCAGTTCCCCCTCTCTTCATTGTGTCCACACCCTTCTGCTTCTCTTTTTCTCCCATCTCTTTACTACTTACTCGCTTATCTTAGTGACGTCCAGGGCCTCTGGGTGTCTGGGATCATCTCAGTTTTGTTCAGCCTTGTGACATAGACCCATGGCACTATTTGGGGGTGATCTTGAAGCCATTCTACTTGCCAGTCTTGTGCTGGGCTGGGGGTCAACTCAGGCATGAGCTGCCCACCTGGGCCCTGTGGCATGGGGTGGGGGTGATCTAGGCTCAGTGACCTTTTTTCTTGTAAACATATCGAAGGTATAGTTCCTGCCTTGAAGAAAATCCTAGAGAATGTTTTTATTTTTAATGTATTCAAGGATATTTAAGTTTGTCAAATGCAGCTATTGAAATAATCATGTAATTTTTCTCCTTTCTTTATTAATTTAGTTAGTTACATTGGGTTTGTGTTGAATGCCTGTAACCTTGTATTTCTGGAGCAAATCCCAGCTGTTCATGATATACTGGTTAATACACTGATGGATTTGATTCACGGATTTTGTTAAAAATTTGCTTGTGAGCCTGTTCGTGAAACATATTGTTCTATATTTGTTCTCTCATTGTGTCTGTTTTAGGATACAGCATCAAGGTTATAATTTTATAGCACAGTTTCCTTCTCTCTTTCTGTTTTAAAGATCTTTTAAGAAATGTATTACTCGCAGACAATTTTATGTGTGTACGTAATGTCCTTGGGCCATTTTCACCACCCCCATTACACCCTCTCCTTCCACCCCACATTGAATTCCCTTCTTCCCAGTAAGCGTCCCTCCTATTTGTTTGTCTGTTTTGGTTGGTTTATTTAATGGGATTTTTTTGTTGTTATTTATTTTTCTCAGTCTACTGATTTTAATTAGTGTTGCTTGCCTGAGCCTGGGTGGGGGATTATTTAGTGGAGCATGGACAGCATAACAGTGACTACACCACTGAGGAAGCCTCCAGCAACCATTAACTGCCAACAGCTTCGTGTGTGTGTGTGTGTGTGTGTGTGTGTGTGTGCGTGCGTGCGCGTGCACACACGCTCATGATCTCCTCTCCAATCACCATGGGATGTTGATGGGTCTTATCTGTGCAGATCTTTTTCAGATAACCATGGCTGCTGTGAGTCCATGAGTGCAGCCACCAAAGGACAGAACGTAATACCGATCTTCCCCATACTCCAGTTCTTACATTCTTTCCAATCCTTCAACATGTTCGCTAAGCCTTGGGGACAGGCCGTGACATAGATGTCCTGCCTAGGGCCTAGCATTCAACAGTCACTTATTCTCAGCACCTTTACCAGCTATGAGACCCCGCATTCGTTGTTGCTCACTGCAAAGACCAAGGCCGAGAGCACCAATCCTTTATGGTTACAAACACAAAACACTTAGAACAGCGTGACAACACAGCCAAATAGCAAAACAAAACCAGTATGCTCTCCCTTAGGGCCTATGACTTCCCCAGCCTTCATGCTACTACTCCTGGGCCTCCCTGACCAACAACTCATGGGAAACCTCCCAACCTGGCCCTAGAATTTTCAGTTAAGAACCCGTGGCTTCTTTTGTGAACAGCATTATCTTGTGAGTAGGTTTCTATATGACTTTTGTATACAGCCTCAGGTTGGTTCCCATTCTCCCTGACCCATTTCTCTTCCTTATCCTTTCATTACTGTTAAGTTGTAAACCTTTCAACCTCCAGTGTCCTCCTCTATTTCTGAGGAAGAGAGCTTTTGTGAGACTGGCACTGTTATTATCTCATGCTTGACACAATTCACTATTTGAAAGTAACTTTTTAAAAATAGACTTGTGTTTTAATTACAAATCCAATTTTAAGTAGATTCAGGACTATATTATTTAGATATTCTATGTTGTATCAATTTTGAAATTCTTTTAGTTTTTAGGGAATTTATTCATTTCACATTCATTTGGCACGTGTTGATTGTTGACGTCCTTTATTGTCCTTGTAACATAGATGCAAGGCATAGTGATGGTTTTTGTCTTTTTCCTGGAAACTTCTTTCCCTTTTTATACCTGGATCAGGTTTGTTACAACTTTGTTACTTTCAGTAATTGTTCTCAGAGCCTAATTATGATTTAGTTTTCTCTGTTCTTTCTTTGACATCTACTCTTTTTTTTATCATTTACTTCTTCCTCCTTTGACTTTGTCTTGTTGGCTTTTATCAGTCTTCTTGTGGAAGCATGAATAATCGGCTTTACATTTTTCCTCTTGTTTTTGAAATATTATTTTTTATCTGATTTATATGGAGGAATGCCTACAGGTATGTTTGTGCACCTTGCGTGTGCCTGGTGTCTGTGGAGGCCAGAGGGAATCAGTTTTCCTGAAACTGGAGTAACAGGTAGTTGTGAGCCACCATGAGAACTGAACCTATGTCCTTTGAGCAGCCAATTCTCAAGCTTTCCAGGCCTCTCTCTTCTTAATAAAGATATCAAAAGCTACAAATGTCTGTTTCCAATAAACACCGTAACCAGGCGGTGCACAGCTTTGTGTGATGTACTTTTATGACTGTTCATCATTGCCTAGTTCCCCTTGTGAGTTCTCTTATCTGCTCACGACTTTTAATGGGATGTATTGTTTAAGTTTGGAATAGTTGGAGAGCTTTAAAAATCTTTTAATACGTCTTAGTCCAGCTTGTGCTGCTTGGTCAGAACACCCACTCCTGGGAGCTGAGAAGTCCAGAATCATCCTGTGTCGTTTGGCAAAGCCTTTCTGTGGGAAAAGAAGGCAAGAGAGAGCAGGAATCATGGCACCAATTCCATCCATGAAGGTGAATCTCCCATGATCTGCTTACCTCTGCTAGGTCCTATGTCTCCATACTTTTGAAACGACAATTAAAATCTGTAATGAATTATGGAACACACAGATATGCATTCATATCGTAGCATTACTTGATTTGAAACGTATATTGCGGGTATATGAAATACTTGGTTGGATTTCAGTTCTTTGATACATATTTATAATTGTTTTATGGCTCTCAATATGGTCTACTTATGTTTATCTCAATTGTGTTTTTAAAACACGTTCTAAAATGTTTTGGTACAATGAAGATTTAGTCTTCAAAATCTTCCTGAGTTCATTTTATTCTTGACCACAAATTACAAAGAGAAAGTTCAAAATATGATCATGGCTGTAGCTTTTTCTGTATCTGTTCTCTCATGTTAGGCCTTGTATAGTTTGACACTCCATTTAAATGTATATAGGCATTTATGATTGTTATGTTAACTCTTTGCTTTTTATAAAATGTTTCCTTTTATCTGTTGGGGAGTCACTTTACTGTTTTTGATACAATGGTGTCAGATTTAGTGTTTACATGGCGTATTTCCCCATTTTATTTTTCTTCTAATCATTATTGCTAGATATATCTTACATGAATAAATATATAAATACAACCTGCTGGATTCTAGTTAGTGTTCCTCATGTATATGTGTGTGTTCAGGGCTGAGTACTTGGTATAGGACAATCAGCTAGTGGTCTCATCACCAGGTAGACTGATTCTTCCCCTCTCTTGTCAGGCAGTGTGGTTCTTCATCTCAGGGTAGGGCCACCTGAGGTTTCTTCCCTCCATATTGTCATGTCATCTGGTGTTGTTCCTGTCATATATGGAAGGCAAACATCTGTCCTTGCAGCAGCTGTCCTGGTCCTCTGGTTCTTACAGTCTTTCCACCATTCTTCCACTTTGTTTCCTGAGCCTCAGATGTACAGGCTCAGGGGTACAGGCTCAGGTGCACAGGCTCAGGTGTACAGGCTCAGGTGTACAGGCTCAGGGGTACAGGTTCAGGTGCACAGGCTCAGGGGTACAGGCTCAGGGGTACAGGCTCAGGGGTACAGGCTCAGGGGTACAGGCTCAGGTGTACAGGCTCAGGGGTAAAGGCTCAAGGGTACAGGTTCAGGTGTATAGGCTCAGGTATATAGTCTCAGGTGTATAGGCTCAGGTATACAGCCTCAGGTGTACAGGCTCAGGTGTACAGGCTCAGGTGTACAGGCTCAGGGGTACAGGCTCAGGGGTAGAGGCTCAGGTGTACAGGCTCAGGGGTACAGGCTCAGGTGCACAGGCTCAGGTGTACAGGCTCAGGTGTACAGACTCAGGTGTACAGGCTCAGGTATATAGGCTCAGGTGTACAGGTTCAGGTGTATAGGCTCAGGTATATAGGCTCAGGTGTACAGGCTCAGGTGTACAGGCTCAGGGGTATAGGATGTTTGTTGTATTAACTGAGCTATAACTGGGAGTTATTTTCCTACACAGTCCAGTGATTCCTGCCTCTAACCTAGAGCAGCTACTCCTTTACCTTTAGTGCATGACACTGGCATGATTAAGTTTAGGCTTCATGTCTTGGTTTTTGTTTTCAGTTTTTTTTCCCTCAATCTGTGTGTGTTTCCTCAGTTTCCCTTTTTGCACTTCTTGAAGTATACCGAGTACTTCAATACATTATTTTTATCATCTCTATGGGAATTTGAAACCTACATGTATTTGTTATAAGATTTCTGTGTAGATTATTCTGTGACTCATTTATTTATAAATACATACTTTCAAATAACTACTCTGTGAACAATGTTAAACTACAACTGCCTCACTGCTGACTCATTCCTGTTCTGTGTTCATGTTGTCATTTTTTTTTCTATTACCTGTGCTATGAACCCTGTAATTCATTGTAGTAGTTTGGGTTTTATATAATAATGGCCTTTTAAAGATTTAATAAGGTGCTCATTTGACTTTCATTAGAGTTTTCATCTCTCTTATTTTCCTCATTCTATTTTTGATTATTATTCCTTTTGTCAACAAAAAAATATATGCGTTTAAATTGTACAACATGATATTTTGAAATATGCACACACATCATGAAATGGCTAACTAAATCTAATTAAGATACACATTACCTCACGAGCATTAATTTTTTTTTTCTGGTAAACCCACTTAAAAATTACTCTCAGCAATTCTAGACACTGAAATACCTCCTGACTTCTGTCAGTGATGGAACGTCACCTGGGAATTATAAGATGAAATAAACCATTTTCTTCTGTAGTTGTTTTTTAACATTGTGTTTTATCAAAGCAACAGAAATTCTAACCGATACAGCTCCTTAGTCTTTCCTTACTGCATTCTAGCCCTAGGAAGAACGTTTTTGTCCATGAATCCATGACTTAATAGGTGTCATGTATTTAAATTATTTATTTATTTATTTATTTATTTATTTATTTATTTATTTATTAACTTACTTACTTATTTTCATAGTTCTAACTTCTGAGCCTCATATTTACCATTTTCCCCTTATTTCACACTTTTCTGCTTTCTCATAGTATCTGATTCCTTATTTAATTGGGCACTAGGTTTGAAGAATAATTACAGGTGATAACATTTATCCACAGAAAAGGTTACATCTCTCACTAGCCTGCAGTGGGAGGAGCTAAGTCTACAGTGGGTCTCTCAAAGTTATGCTGAAGCCTCACTTTGGACAAGTACACTGTTGGCTTCGAGCATTCTCGGTGGCATCACGGCTCTACCTCGTTAGAGCTGGGGCCTCCTCAGTGCTAAGAAGACTCAACATCTTCTATATGTCACGGTCCTGCTTAGGTTAGCAGGGTTTAGGAGTTGTGCTCCCCTTGAAAATCTTCCTCCATTTTCATTATCTGTTCCCATTTTGGGGGAGTGTCACTCTCCACTGTGCTTGATAGATATCCTGTCCTTTAGTATTTTCTATCATGTGCCCAGGTTTCAGCAAACCACTGTCTTGTATAAAGAAAGGTCATGATGGCACCCAGGGTTGGGGAGGGGTATTCTCTTCCTCTCTGGCATTAGCGTTTCTCCCACTTCTCATTTTCATTGGATGAAGGGCCCTGTGAAGATGGCATGTGGGTGCTGTGCACTAGCTATGTGACAAGGCTTGGAGGAGACTCTAAAGCATCGCATTAGTTCAAAGCCAGTTACAATGTGACATGTAGTAGTTAATGTAGACTCACAACTCTTCAAAGAGCTTAAGAACTGGCAAGGATCAGTGCTCAGCTATGGATGGAGCATTTGCACCCTTCTTCCAAAGCCAGGCTCAGGGAACATTGTAGATGAGGGTGAGGATTGAATGAAAGAGGATAAAATAGAAGGAGCGATGGGAGGAGGTTTTACAAATGCTGGCCCCTAGACATGACATGGCTCTTACATACATGAACTCACAGGGGCTGCGGGAAGCTCTACTAGACTTGGGTAGAATTAAGGAGCTAAAAATTCCAGCATGGAGGGAAGAGTGACAGTTGATACTGAGGGAAGGGGAATAGCTTTTCTTTGGGGCAGTGGCTACTTCCAGTGGGTGACCCCACTCACCTGCAATAGGCTGCACTGATTAGTGAATTATAAAAAGATAAATGACATGAGGTTGGGGAGGGGAGATCTGTTCAAAGTGTTGGTTGGAGACAGGGTCGAGTTGAAAGGAGAGAGTTGGGGTAGATATGAACAAGGTATGTCACATACATGATTGTATACACGTATGCCATTTTTACAAAATATAAAGAGGTGTGCCTTCAAATTTATGTCAGTTTCTTCTTCTTGCTGCTTCTTCACAGACAGGAGTAGCCATGGAAATCCTTCACAGACAGGAGTAGCTGTGGAGACCCTTCACAGACAGGAGTAGCCATGGAAATCTTTCACAGACAGGAGTAGCTGTGGAGACCCTTCACAGACAGGATCTCATCTGTTCTAAGAAGAGCTTGTCACTTTTTGAACTTTTGTACATTGAGGTTTCATTTCAGTCTCTTGACTTTCAAACCATAATGTTATGGCTTATTTAACTAGTTCTATTCCTTGCGATGCTTCAAGAGTCACTTGGGGCTTCCCGTGTCTTTTTTCTTTCTTTGTTTTTTTTCTCTCATACAACACACTCCAACTGTAGTTTCCCCTCCCTCTACTCCTTGGAGTCTCCCCTCTGTCCCTGTCCCTTCCCCTTTTCCCCCAAAAACACTCCTCTTCCATTTCCCTTCAGTTAAGAACAGGCCTCCAAGAGATGGCAACCAAACAGGGCTTAGCATGTTACCTCAAGACTAGGCACAAACCCTCTAATCAAAGTGGGATGAAGTACCATATTAGGAGGAGAAGGATGCCAATATCAGGCTTTATCCAGGAACTAGTGGGAGCAGATCCAGAGAGCTCTAGCGAAACATTAAACTCAGGGAACCCAGTGGAAGAGGGAGAGGAAGGATTGTAGGAGCCAGTCAAGGATTCCAGGAAAACACAGCATACAGCAGGGCTCTTACAGGCTTCCAGAGACTGAAGCAGCAATCACAGAGTGTGCATGGGTCTGCACTGTGGCCTTTGTATATATGTTATGGTTGTGTAGTTTGGTGGCTTCCCATATCTTAAATAGAAACACATCCCCCCCCCCCCGGGAATTATTTTAGAATTTGTGTTGATTTAACACTGGAAACAGTATATAGTACCTTCATGTTCAAATTATGTTCTTTAATCTCCAGGGACTAAACATCCTAAATCTTTGTTCATTAATTACATCGCCCCTTTCAGCAGCATATTTGGCTCTCGTGTGTTTAGAGGCTTATTTCTGATCAATATTTTGGGGCTTAAATATTAAATTCACTGCCCTTCATTACATTTGCAGCAATGGTCCTGTTTGCTGATTGCTTCCGTGCTTTACTCTGTAAGCCAACTTCATAATACAGATCTTAATTTTCTTTTTAAATTCCAGTAGTGCTTCTAGGCCCATCCCATTTCTTTTTTTCTCCTCCAGAGAGTCAGAAAGTATTGGATTCAACGTCTTTCAGAGAATTTTGAGGTTTGAAAAGAAAAACACTTAACTCTTCCACCCAACTGGAATGTGTCTCAATGCGTAGCGGAAAGTGAGATTCTAAAATTACTGCTTCTCTAAATTGCTAGTTAATTGTTCCAGGACCGGCCGTTGGGTAATGCTTTCCTCCCCTCATTGAGCGGTAATGAATCTTACATCTTCGTACATAATCAGGTCCATTCTGGTGCCATCTGTTCTCCTGCAGCCATCACTTTCTCTCTCATCCCAGGCAAATACAGATGCATTTCTGAAACTGCTAAGTGACGAGCTGGCTGTGGACCTGATGGGGTCTCTTCAGGGTCCCAGGTCCCATTCCTGTCTGAAAGTATCCAGAGGTGGCTAGCTTGTGACCTCTAAAACGCCCAGCAGTGAAGCTTTTTGATGGCCATAGCTGTCTTCAGAATTCTACTTGAGCCCTGTGGCTCCTGCCACTAACCGCCCTAAGTGGAAGAACTTGAGCCAAGGTTCCTGGTTGACCCTTCAGATCAGCACAAGGAGAACAAGCCGATCCTCACAGTCTTGCCTGCAAATAGACTAGCCCCAAAGAAAGTCCCTCACTAATGGTCAGACCACTTTATGCCGCCACACCCAGTTCCTGTCTGTTCTCTGTAGGGAGTAAATCCCACTTCTCCACGATCACTGGGGTGCTTAGAGGTCTTAAAGTCAGACCACTCTCTGTATTAGCACAGTTCCCACTAAGGCTGGAATATCGGAATCCCTTACTGAAATGTAACTGAAGAACGGTAAGGATACTGAAGAGTGATGGGACATTTCGAGGGCGATTAGCTAATTGAGAAGGATTTGAATTTGGTTCTGCCAGAGGGGCTTGTTTGTAGTGAAGCGAGACTGCCCTTTACGCCTTCTCTCTCTTGGGCATGTGTCAGCTTTCTCTTCTTTCTGTCGTGAGTCCAAAGCTTTGAGCATGCTCTTGGACTTCCAACCTATCAGAACCATGAGCCAAAATAAACCTGTGTTCTATTATAAACGTCTTGATTTCAGATATTGTTCTCTAGCAATAGAAACTTGACTAAGATACTGCTGTCTATTGTAACAGACCTTTAATTTCTTTCTATTTCTCATCTCTTGAGAAAGGATCATGTTTGTCTGGGTACCGCTGTATCTCTAGTATTTAAACAATTGCTCCCTCAAAGAGGTGATTCAGGCTAGTTTCATTTCTAAGATAAATATGTAATAGTGGAAGTGGGAAAAAAACAAATAGTCCAGAATAAAATGAAATAAAATACATCTTGCTTCTCTAGTGTATTTGGGAATTCCACTGTTCGTGTTTCTTCCTTATTCTTCAGACATTTTCTATGGCCCCCGGAGGAAATCCATGTACATATGTGGACATCATCCGCGATACTCTTTAGGCTTTACCTTCCACACTTGCATTTTTACGTATCAACGTCTACATCACAGTTCTTGAACATTGTTTTCCACATCTATCCATACCATGCTGTATCACTTTTTCTAGCATTAGCTTTGTGTTCTACCATATAGCTTCAGCTTAACTTAATATTCTATAGGGTTTTGATATTATAAATGGCACCATTATACATAATCTTATTCATATATTTACCTGTACAGTGTTTGTGTAAGGCTAACCCCCTGTGATGCAAACATTGAAGGATTTAAAGTTAGTAGGTTATAACATCATCCATGGAAAAGATAGACTGATTTATACTTCTGGCCAAGATGAGTGAGGGAAAACCCTTCTCTAAGCCTTGGTCACCACTGGGTGCTACTTTGTTTATATGAGAGAAGCTGCACATCGCTGCTAACGTGGTCCGCACTTCTTTAATTGTGTGTCAGGGGCCTTTTCTCATGGTCATTTGCCCATGTTTTATAGGATGCTTCTTGTCCTGTTGATTTAAAGAGCCCCTTTGCACCAAATAAATTAGCTCAATTGTCACATATGTTATCTTAATACACCCATTTGTCTTTTGATGTTGTAAAGTGCTATAAATTTTTGCCATGCAGACTTTAGTGTAGCCAAACCTATTAACTTTTCTTGCATAACTCCTATATCACTTTTAGTTCAATGTATTGGCATGTCGTACATTGCAGAAAGCCAAATTTTTTGAATACTTAAGTTGCTTTCAATTTTTTTTAAGTTTTCCCAAACAACACTTATAGCTATGCATGCACATTCATTATGGACTACTCCCTGGGAGCCAGGTCCTGAAAATATTACTTAGAAGTCAAAAAGGCATGAATGTCTGCAGGGCTGAAGAGGTGGCTTAGTGCTCGGCAGTATGTTTTGGGTTTGCAGAGGCCCTATGCTCATGTCCCAGCACCCATGTTAGGTGGCTTACAACCACCTGTAACTCCAGTTTCAGGGGATCCAACTCTCTTCTGGACTCCATAGGCACCCATGTTCATGTGCATTCACTCCCCCCTCCCCCACATATACACAGAATTTAAAGATAATGAAAATGACATTGGAAGCACGTGGTGAGCATAGCCAAGTCTAGATCCGCAGTGTTCCTCTTCTTTTCTGTCCACCAATCCATTGCATCAGGAGATTGTCCTTTTCTCTAAGAATGGTGAGATGCTAGAGGTGAAAATGAAAGGGTGCCAGGAATGTGGGGAGCCCTGGTTGAGGAGAAGCCTTTAGAGGACATTGTAAAGGTCTATTTTGAGAAGCAAGTTCAGATTGGACTTGTGGTCCTTTACTTTTTACTCTTCCTGGCTTCGTTTGCTGAGGGATTTATTTGCTGTCTGTGCATATGTTGGGGTGGAGATTAATTAGAATCTTACCTTATGGTTGTGTTTGTACACAATGACGGTCAGCTTTGTATTAGCAATCAATGTGGGGTCCTTTCTTTCCATCACCCCATCACGCTGGAGCATATGGTCAGTATATTTTAAGCATCCCTTCCATAATTTACTTTAATCTTTTCAGACTGGATTAGATTGAGGGACAAAGTCTATCTCCTTGGGGATAATGAATTTCAAATAAGTTGCATCTCTCTCTTGTTAAGCAGAAATGAAAGGAGAACTTACAAATCCTGACTGTGGCTGCTAATTCCTCCCCAGGTAAATTGCTTTCTGCCTTGAATACATACAGGTGAACAAGACGCCAGACTCTATTTTCAGAAGTGATATTAGACTTTGTTAAAAATGGCAGAGAAGCTGGTTTTTCTGATGATTCCCTTTTATAAACTTCAAAGCTTACGTAATCTTACACTCAGAAACGTACTTTACAGATCAATCTTTTATGTTCCCGTCAATGTGTGCATTCCTATTTATGCCCAAGCTAGCTTCAAGACCGAGTTTCTGTGGTGGATCATGGCAGGCTCCCATTGCTGAATGTGTGCACTTCCCAGATGGGTGCTAAGGAAGTGTGTGTCAGATCAGTAAGGGTAGTCATGTGCTATTTATTCCTATGCTAGAATTGCTGTTTTTTCAGAGGTGGCAGCTTTGACTAGGTCGAACACTGAAGTTTCTATTACAACTTATTTCAGGGCTGTGTCTCAGAGGCCATGGATTTGTGTGTAGAATGATCTGATATTAGCTTAGATAAGATAGCAACCTTTCCCCTTAGTTCCTGTGAACTTTATGGCACAGTCTTTGCTCCTCATATATAAAGCCCTATGTAATTATTGCTCTTCTTTTTTCTTTTTTTCTTTTTTTTAGATTTATTTATTTATTATATATGTACACCATTGCCGTCTTCAGCCACACCAGAAGAGGGCATCAGATCGCATTACAGATGGTTGTGAGCCACCATGTGGTTGCTGGGATTTGAACTCAGAACCTTTGGAAGAGCAGTCAGTGCTCTTAACCACTGAGCCATCTCTCCAGCCCCCATTATTGCTCTTCTATATGAGAAAGTACTTGAAGAATTATTAGGAGGAGGACTATTTAAATATGACCTGCTAAAGCTTAGTTTTCCGACCTGAGTACGTTCACTTTAAAGTTAAGTAGAGTACCTATGGAATGTGGTCCATAATAAGTGGAGTTTCCCCCTCTTTATTTGTGTGTGTGTGTGTGTGTGTCTGTGTGTGTGTGTCTGTGTGTGTGTGTGCATATGCACGCGTGTGCTTGCATGCAAATGTGTTTTAACCTAGAAGCTTAGTTCCTTGAAATATTACTCTGGTCCCCAAATTAACATTTGTGTCATCTGAGCTGTCACGTTTGTGGTTTGTAAGACAATAATGTGAATAGAGTGGCTGTGGTTCTCTCCCAATCATTCCAGAGAAATGATTCTTGATTTTAGATAGTTCCAGGTCTCAGTTGAAGAAGATCTTGAAGAGACACATTCATGAAATGCTTGCTCCCACGGATCTTCCAGGTTGTTCCCCAGACCTGTCAGAGTTAACAGCATAAGTCAATTTTAGTGCTAAGCACAAAAGAACCAGGATGTCTCAGTCTTTGTGGTGTTTAACCTCTGTGTGCCTGGTCAGTTGTATTCCTTACTTTTAGGAAGTAAAGGAATAGTAACCAAACCTCATAGTAACTAAATATATAAGAGCAAGTGAAAGCAAGGGAGAAGAGAATGATTGAGGCTCATAGTTTGAGGGGAAACAGTCCACCGTGGTTGAGGAAGCACGGTAGCAGGAAAATCCATGCTAGAGAAGCAGTGACATCTGCTTCCTACATTCCCTGAACTACATGGAAATATTGAATCGAGGTTCCAGGAACATGGCTGGACTATAAACTTCAAGGTCTGAGCCATGGTGACCAACTGCATTCAGCTCAGACCTGCTTCCTGCAGGTTCCACAATCTCCCAAAGCAGAGCCACCATCTAGGCACCAAGTCTTCAAACGTGAGCCTGTAAGGAACATTTCACAGTCAAACCAAAACAGCGGCTAAGAGAAATATCCTATAGCATTTTAATATAGCTCTGAGTTTACAATTCTATGAGACAATATCTTCCTGGATGCAAGCAATATTGGCGGCAATGTGTGTTCAAGAGACTAGAACAGGCACAGGTGAGAAAACAATACATCACCGTGGAGGTGGTTAGTTCCAGGACATTCTCTTCTACAAATGCTCATTTGTTTCAGACATTGATTGGAGCTACAACCAAGAAAGATAGGTGTCCACTTCAAAGTGACCTTTTAATGTGGGGTGATGAAAGACATTTGGAGGTGACTGGGATGGTGAGTTAAGGAGCCCCCTCCCCACATTGCTTAGTTCATCTTTAGGAGAAGAGCTGAGGGGGGACACAGTGCCAGTCAGGAGGGAGCTATTATGTTGGAATGAAATAGAAAAAGAAACTCAAAAGAGGGGTCTGCAAGATGGCTCAGTGGAAAAAAGAATTTGCTCCCGAGATTGAAGACCTGAGTTTGATCTTTGAAACTATTCCTGTGAGATGTCTTCTGACCTCCACTAATGGGCTGCTGACACAGGAACATATGTGTGCATGCACGCAGATGTGCCCTCCTGTGCATGTGCACACATGGACACACAGCTGCACACACATAAGCATACGCACACCACAGGCATGTATGTGCACATGTACACAGGTACATAATATACACAGTGTAAAAACAATATTTTAATAGAAGGTATAGGGGAGAACAAAGGATGATCTAGTAGTACACTGTAAGCTTCATTGAAAACTGACATGCAAAGTAACAGCCCCTCCCCCCCAAAAAAAACTAAGTGAAATTTTTGCAGACTATAGGCTAAGGAATTAAAGTAATGAATATGCAGAGAACTCACAAATCAACAAGGAAAAGGCATCCTCTGTGCAACACTAGGCAAATAACAGACAACTCATGCAAGAGGAACTAAGATAGGAAAAGCTGCATTTAATATAAATATATACTTTCCACCCTACTGTCAGTCAAAGAAATCCAAGAGAAGAAACTTTAAGTGAAATCATATTTTCCCTTGTCAAATGCTCTGGGATTATTTCCAGTTTCCTTTCAGCTGAATCTTATGTTGAATAGGGGGTTCTGTGCCATTCCAAATCCTCTGCCCTGCATGTCAGGAACCTGCCTCTCCTGGGTCACCTTTTGGCATAGGCAACACAGTTACTCAATCAAACGGCTGCGTCTGTGCTCAGGCGCACCATTCATAGCTCCGATGGGTTTTGGTTTGAGATTATCCCCTTACCTCAACCGACTATATTACACCCCTGGCTCTTGGTTAGAGAACTCAACTCTGTTTCTTGTTAGAGTCCACATGAACGGGTCCAACTGCATAAGTCAATGTCAAGAACTGAGAAGCTACAAAACTCAACAATAAGGGCTTTGATAAAATAATTGATGAGCTATAATGAAGCCTTAAAGAAATAGAGGACCAATAAAATTACTTCAGAAAACCTTCTTAATGTAATTTAAGAGAATGAAGTGAGGAACTAAATTATTTTATATACTATAGATGACACATATAGATAACTATTGATAAACAATTCACCCATTGATCCATCCATCATCCATCCACTCATTCATATACCCAACCAACCTTCTACCCCTCCTCTCATCCTTGCCTTCACACACCCAACCTTGGACCCATCCTTCTACATACCCTTCCATCCCTCTAAAATACATAAAAGATGGGGTACAGGACAGAAATAGACCTTTGTTAATGTATACAGTGTATTTAAATAATAGTGATGTTTAATTGTTTTTCCAATGTCTACTCATTTTATGTGTGTATATGTATGTGTACACGCACTCATGTATGCACACACATGTGATAGTGGCATGATGCCCATGTAGAACTTAGAGGACAAGTTGCTGGAGTCTGTTTTCTCTTTCCACCGTGTAAGTTTCTGGAGTATTGAACTCAGATTGTCAGGCTTGACAAATGATTTCAGCTGTCTCACTGGCCCCTGAATCAAAGCGATTTTTTTGTTTCTATTTAACTTAACTTAATTAATGTGTATTTTAAGATTTCTCTTAAGTTTCTTTTCCAGAAAATTATTTTGTTTTTACATGTGCATGCACATGTGTGTGTGTGTGTGTGTGTGTGTGTGTGTGTGTGTGTGTGTCTAGGTGTATACATGTAAGCCAGAAGAAGGGGACCAGAGCCTCTGGAGCTGGGGTAAGAGGTGGTTTTGAGCCTCTTGACAGGGTTACTGGGAACCCAACTCAGGTCCTATACAAAACAGTGTGCCCTCTTAACCAGAGAGCCATCTCTCTAGCTCCCCTTCCAAAAGTCTTATCGTAACCACATATTACTTTCACTATAAAAACAATCACCATTAAAATGATTTGAGAAGTTTAGAACTAAGGGTAATTACAACACAGAAAGAAATTCTGTCTTCATCCAGCTACTGAGAAGAGTTGGTGGGGTTTCACAGACATTTCATGTGAGTCAACAGTGTGAAGCAAATGGTTTAAAAACACATTTTCCTATGAACGCATAGATTATAGTGTTCAAATTAAAGTGGGTTAAAATTCTAATAATTAGAGTCACTGAGTAGACATATCAGAGAGAAGATATACTGGGCAGTGGTGATAATAAAACTGTCAATAATTGAGACTCTCTTTTAAAAATCAGCACTTTCCTTGGGAAGCTCTGAGCTTTCCAGTCACCATTCTAGCATCGTGACAGATCAGCATACATTTTACCTTTCACTTCTCTAAATTTCCTAGTAGGCTCTAAATTTCAGATAAGATCAGTGGGTGCACCCATCTTCCTCTCTTTTAGGTCTTGGCAAGACTTCTTGATGGAGACAGCAGTGTAGTTGTAGAACCTGAATACAGTGTAGACAGACTCTGGTTGAAAGCCCAGTGCAGGGCTCTCTGGGTGAAGTGCTTGTCATTCAGGCCTCATGACCTGAGTTCAATTCCCAGGACTCATGTGTAGATGGAGGGGAGAACCACTCTCACAATGCTGTCGTCTGACCTCCACATGCATGTTGTGGCAAGCACATACCATATACATAAAATAATTATAAATTAAATAAAAAGAAAGCTTAGGGTAGGTGGCCAACAAGGTTGAAGAAATGGGAGAGAAGGCAACGATGGTTGTCAGATGGATTTTACTTTGCTCTTCCAGCAAGGCTTGTAGCAGGGTTCTTAGGCTATCTGAGGGACAGACGCCGTCCTTACATTTCACTAATCAGGAGGGACACCAAGTAGAAATGTTTCCTCAGAAAAAAAACTTGGTCCTAGTTATTTGTGAGGCTGAGGCAGGAAAACCACAAGTCCAAGGGCAGTGTAGGCTGTAGCGTGAGTCCATTCTGAAACATTATGAGCTTGTCTCACCAACACTAGCAGCAACGAAAGGGAGTTGGGACGGTAGAGCTTGCTTTGTATGCTTGAGATCCTGGGTTCAGTCCTCAGTGAGCACCAGGCTCCGTGCCTGTTCCCCTTCTTGCCATCCTCTTAGTCCACACTGCTAAAATCAGAGGATTTAACTGGACTTTGATCTTTGAAACTGCTGATCTTCCTGAGTGTGGAGGAAAGGCATGGGCTGCGAAGACCGCAGACTGGAACTCAGGATGTATTCTTTGGGTTTCCACTGGTGGAGATGTCTTGGACTTTCCAAGCAACGTGAGCTGAGCCCCTCCACAACACTGGCCTCAGTTTCCCTGCAACGTATGTGTAAATTGGAAGATGAAGAGTCACTGGGTCGGCATCCTCTGAGATAGGGTCAGATATACAGATTAAAGATAGGCACGAAGGGGGGAAGGAAGCCAGGAAGCACAAAATTAGAGTTGGCACATGAGAGAAAGAGATTAAATGGAGAAAGAAAAATCGCCAGCGGCTTTGGATTTACCCAGCCGGAGTTTTTCTCCACTGGGCAAGGAAAGCTTAAGTAATCCAAATTAATTTCTAGTTA
The DNA here is from genome assembly GCF_021556685.1 of Rattus norvegicus. NCBI lineage: Eukaryota > Metazoa > Chordata > Mammalia > Rodentia > Muridae > Rattus > Rattus norvegicus. The sequence continues at coordinate 61,402,062 of NC_141537.1, forward strand.
AAGGCAGAGCTCAGAGAGCAATCAAACAGGTGACCACAGCTGGCACCAAATTTCACTGGGAAATAAAACACTAATGCTAAAAATAAGCCACGTGTGCTCAAGACGGGGCAGCTTGGAATTGCCAGTGGGCTGCAGGCGCAGGAAATGGGTTAGATATTTCAATCACTCATACAGCACATCCACAGCATACACCTGCTCTGTGCTAGTCACTGGGCTTCTGCAAGCTACATACAGACTCCCTGTCACGGTGTGGCTCACTGTCTACAGTGGGAGATGCTCAAAAGAAAGAGATCTGGTCAGTCTCTTCAGACTTGAGTTTGGGGAAGATTCCTCAGAGGGCATTGTGGGGAATGGGTAGGAGACCTGGCTAGAGAGAATACAATCAGCTGTAAGATACTAGCCGTCATCTTGGTACAGCATTGTGACTTGGGAGATTGGTGAAGAGAAGATGGACTTGGGGGAGGCCAAATGATGAACTTGATGACTGTGTGACTATTTCAATGTGCTATATCGAACAAAGAGGAAAAACTAGATGTGGTAAAACACACTGATGTTGTCCTGGGAGGAAGGGAGTGTAGGACGAAGACTTTTAGGGTGCACAGAAGGTACAAAAGGAGACCTGTGTGGCTGAGGTGACTTTAGGGCTCTTCTTTCCATGTGTGATGCTTTGGATGAGAGGCATGCCCCATAGTCTCAGGCATTTGAATGTTTGGTCCCCAGATGGTTTTGCTCTTTGGGGTATGGTTTTGTTGGAGGAAATATACCACAGGGGCAAGGCTTTGAGGTTTCTGCACACATGGGCAGCAAGAAAATAACTTTGAGCCACTGGGCCTGCTTTGTACTTCTTAGACCTCAAAGCATGCTACCTCCTCCCACACTTCATCCAACAAAGCTATGCTCAAACAAAGCCATGCCTTCTAATACTGTCACACTCTATGGACCTACTTGTGCCATTTTTATTCAAACCACCACAGTGACTACCTACAAAACTATATGCTGTTAACTCTGCTCTGTGGTTGCCTGCATACTGGGAGCAAGGCTTTCTCCCATCTAGGTAATTGGGCTGTCATTGACTCATTAATTCAATGACTATTTCTTCGACACTGTATAGGTACTCTATTGGGTGGTTCCTACAAACCAGGAAACAAGCAGCTGTACTTCCCTGTGAGGAGCTGAGGCAGTGAGTTCCCAGGAGATGTGGACCTGGTTGGTTCTGCTTCTGCCTTCTCTGCTCTGTGGGGCTAGTCAAAATGGCTGGTGCTTTGTCTGCTTTTCACTTTTGCTGGGATGGCAGCTAACCATCTACAACCTGTTTACTTGTCTTTTCAGATGCTACAAGTCCTTTTAGATGAGAGTTTCAAAACTATCTTCTGTCATCTCTTTGATGACAACTCCCTCTCAAAGTATATTTAACTCCACCCTTGGACTCTGAGGCTCTGAGTCCCCGGAGACCAGGACTCAGACCTTGAACGTCTTTCTGCTTAAAGTTTTGCAGCCGACCTCTGAGTCTTCAAATAAAGCCTTTCAAGTAGCACAGGGCTTATCTGCTTTCAATAGTCAAAGCCAAAAGAGAGTAAATTAATTATGAAGTTTGATTTGTTTATCTGTCTACTTCTCTAAACTTTAAATATCTTGTGGGTGGGGCTATGTAGGCAACCTTGTTTTCCATATAGTCCATGGTTACACATGAGGCAATTGCAATTAAAGTGTGTGTGTGTGTGTGTGTGTGTGTGTGTGTGTGTGTGTTGAAAGAATAAACAAGAGTCATGTTTTGATGACCAGTATATTTTTCAATTAATTTTCATCTTATTCAATCTTGTTTTTACTATCTCCTCAATTGTAGGTGAAGTTTCTGTAAGAGAGAATTTTTGGTTGTTGGGTGACAACAGTGCTCACAGTATGTGCTGACGGATGGCTTGGAACTCAGGCCTGTAATTGCTGTCTTTCACGTGTGCTTTCATTGTTAGTTGGTTTTCTATTCTGTGGTTTGCAGGGGCAAATCCAATTCACTTCTTGACTCTTTACTAAATCTCAGTTATACGTTCAAATGCTGAATGGAGAAGGACCCTGGTGTCAGGACATTTAGAAAAGCCTTCTGTTCCCCATACTAAGTGCTCTCTCTCTTCACGGGTCCCACGAAGCAGGTAAGATGTTCATTCTTACTGTGTGTTGAAAGAGAACTGAAGTATAAAGAAGGTGAGTAACTTATTCAAAGTTGGAATTTCTGCCTCCCCAACTCCTGTTTGAAGAGTGCAATGTCAGTGACTGTCAGAGTCATCTAGGATCATGGGGATATGCCTGGTCTCTATTGAAGATGCTACTTGGGCTTGGGGACTGAGAGGTGGGGATGCTGGGCATGTGAATGACAACAAGCCCCAGGGACTCTGTGCTCGGTGGTACTGTTGGATACTGAGAGGCATGGCTGCCCAGAGACTTAGATAAGATGTGTCTCACAGCCATCTACCTTCCAGTGACCTTGGAGGAGGCTGAGGTTATGACTATTCCTTACTCTATGTCTCTAAAAAGAGATAAAGCTGGGAGGAGGCCATCCTAGGGGGGACCTGTGTCCCTCACATAAGACGGACACACGATTTAATACATAAGCAATGAACCTTTTCACCCGATATCATCCTAGTCCACAAGGTTGCTTTTTCCTCCCAGATCACCACTTGGGAAACAGTAAGTGAGATTGTAAGAGGGACAGGTAAAGGAGGCCTTGACCAGTTGGGATGAGGACTTTAGGGTTCACAGAGTCTGTTAAGGATACTGGCAGAAAAGTGAAGCCCCTTGTGCGGCCCAGGAGAGGGATGGAAGGAAAGGAACCAAGTCTTGGCAGAGGTATGGTCTCAACCCAGAGTGAGAAGGCGGGGTGTTTCGAGGGAAAGAGCTCAGACATGGCTGCCAAGCAGATCTGAGCCAAATGCTGACTCTTCCAGCCAGTGGCTGCATCGTCCTCTCTCCTTTACCCCCAGGTTCTTTCTGGAAAAGACAACAGCAGTGCCCATTCTGCAGTGAATTATGTAGATTAGAGACAACAAGACCAAACACAGTCTACCCAGAACACAAGGCGTCTCTAGCCTCACCCTAGGCTTTCAAGGGTAGGGTAGGGTAAGAGGTTGGCATTCAGCCTTCCACTCTGGAAGCATAGAAAATTCTCCATGCAAAGCCCAGGGGGAGCTCTGGTCCAACCCTGGCTCTCCAAGCGGGAATAAATATTTATTGAGAGTCAGGCAACCTTACCAAATTTCTTCCCGACCCCTTGGCCACGCTCCCTCCCTTCATAGTTGGTCTCTGCAGCATTCAGTGGAGAGGGCCTCAGCGTTTCAATAGATTAGATGGAGGGAGCCAGCGAACCTGGGGGAACTTGAGCTGATGTGAAAGGCTGGGCCGAGAACGCTTCAGACCCTGAAATTGAGTCGCTGTTGGGATTTGCTTTTGAGCCTCTGATTTGCAGTTGGCATATTTATAGGAGACCCTGAACTATTAAAAGATGTGCTCCTGGGCCTCTTGCCAAAGCATCCCTGGCTCAGATCCTTCCACAGCCTGCCAAGCTTTGACTGCCCTGGGTTGCAGCCTTCCAGCCAAGGGACACTTGGAGGCCCCAAGATAGCCCTGGGAAAAGTGTCAAAAGCAATGGCCTCAATGTTTAGAAAGGCACCATGCTAAGGGTGTTATCAGATCTCTGGGTGAAGAGTGCTGGGCCACGGGGGCCTTATAATGATTCAAATCTCTGATGTGAGTTGAAAAGTCTGAGGCCTGACTTAAATCCATTCTGTGTAGCCTCTCCAAACCTGCTTCTAGGCACACAAAATGGGAATGAATGCATCTATCTCTCAGAGTTATTTTCTTGAGAGCTCTTAGATCAGGCCTATGGCCACTGACTGGCACATGGTGTGACACTCAGTGAATGAATACCAGGTACTGTCAGTCTACTCTGAAAAGATATGTGACCTCAGGATATCTAGCAACACTGAGCTCAGGTATGTTCTAATATGACATCCTTGTTTCTGGCCATGGACATCCCGTTTGAGCTGGGAAATCCTCTCTGGAGTCCCTAGTAACTATGATGACAGTCTGGAGTTTTGGGGAACCCTGTATTCTTTATGAAGAAGGAACCTCTAGACCAGAAGCATGAAGAAGAGCATGTAGGCATCTGGGGCAGACAGGAGAGTGTCGACAACAGGCACAGGGCCTCAAGGCTTGGTGTTGTCTTGTGTTGCTGTGTTATCTTTGTAGTGTCGCGGTCGGGTGAGCTGCCGTGCGCTGCCTTCATTCTGCCCTGTTTCGCAGCTGTGACCTCAGGGAAGGGTGACAAGAAGGGATGTGTTGATTGTGTCACTTAGGCACTGGTCTGTCCCATTTCAGGTAGAGTAACCTACCCTGGAAAGCTTCCTTCTGTCTATTAGCCTGGTACTCTTCCCTCATTTTCCTCTTTCTTTCTACTTCTCTACCCACTCACCGTCTCCCCCTGCCTCTCTTTCTCTCCAAAGTCACAGGGAAGATCTACTCTGTAGCCTGGTAGCTTTGTTTTTTCTAAATATCTTTTTATTTTTAATTGTCACAGAGCGATTGAATATATTTTTGGAGCGCAGCATGACATTTCGTGTATGCGTGTGTTGCATATCTATGCACATGCCTGTGGAAGCCAGATCAGGGTATCTAATATCTTCCTCTTTGCGTTTTTGCCTTTTTTGTCTTGAGATAGAATCTCTCACTGAACTACAAATTCATTATTTGGACTAGCTAGCCAGCTAACTCTTGAGATCCACCTACCTCAGACCCACAATATTAGTTAGGGTTGCAGATATCACAACTACGCCTAGCTTATTACCTGGGTGCTGGGGATTCGAACTCACGTCCTCATGCTTGTCGTGCTTGCAGAGGCAGCCCCCCCCCCCAGTGCAGAGATACAGTGCATAATGATCAAGTCGGTGTAAGGTGAATGTCTATAACCTTGTACATTCATTCTTCTTTTCCATGTCTGAAGCATTCAACCTCTTCCCCATTATCCATTCTGAGATAAGCAGCTGACTGCTACCAACCACAGGCACCCCACTCTGCCGCAAATCATTGGGAGTTATTCTTGTCCAACTGCACTCTCTACCTGGGACTTCTTTCCCCATTTCCCCTCTCCCTCAACCTTCCTAGGTTCTAGTAACCATTATTATTTTTAAAATTTTGCATACACATATATATACATATACATACACACACACATATATATGTATATGTGTATATATATATGTATATACATATAGTATTGTGTCTGTATGTTTATCTGTGTGCCACATGTATGTCTGGAGCCCTTTGAAGTCAGAAGTGGGTATTAGAACTCCAAAGTTACAGGTAGTTGTAAGCTGCCATGTTGGTTCTGTGAATTGAACCCATGTCCTTCAGAAGAGTAGACAATGCTCTTAACCACTGAGCAATCTCTCCAGCTCCCATAACCATTATTCCTTTCTCTCCTTCAGTGAGATTGACTTTTAAACTTCTAAGCAAAGACACGCAAATGTTCACTTCTCTGTGCCTGACTTATTTTTACCGAACATAATGTTCTCCAGTCTCCACATGCTACCACAAATGACAAAATTCCATTCGTGTGTATGGTTGAGCAATAGTCCATTATGCTTGCATACTCCATTTCCTTTATTTATTAGCCAACTGATGAACACCTAGGTTGATTCCATATCTTTGTAATTGTGAATAGTGCTGAAATGTAAGTGTGAGTCCACATGCCTTGTCACACGTCAATCTCCATTCCTTTGGGTCTATGCCCAGTAGAAAACTATGAAATCAGATGGTCTGTCTCTTTTCAGTTTACTAAGGACCCTGCATGCTATGGCCTCTGGTGACTGCTCTAAGTGACATCTTCATGGGCCATTACCAAGCTATCTTCAATCGTCCCAGATCCATACTGTGCATCCTGTGTAGCTGGGAAGAATGGTGGACAGTGTGGACTCTGTAGCTTCATAGCTCTACTTTTTCATGAATTCTTTGTGAATTTCATGTCTTGCACCCCAATCCCACTCATTTTCCCATCCTTTTGCCCCCCCACCCTTGCAACCTCCTTTTAAAAGAAAACAAATATAGTCAAAACACCATCTAGAGGTGGAAGCTTTAGTATGTCATGGAGCATACCCTTTTGTCCACACAACTTTTCTTGCAAATGTTCATTGCAATGAGGCATTGGTCTGGTTCGAGGCTTCTGGTTTCTGCTATACTATTAATACTGGATCCTCACTGGGACTCTTCTACTGTGGTCTTGTGTCATGGAGGTTCTGCAGCTTTGGGTCCACAGGAACTACCTCTCCACATGCTCCAGCAGTTCATAGATGGAGTATATTTTGGGGTAGGCCAACTCAGATCTGGTCCTGGGTGGAAGCTAAATTGGTCAACCTGCCACTTCTCCCTCTTTGCCCAGGAGAGAAGTGGAACCAGCTTTCCTTCTCTCTGGCTCTCTGGGTCAGCTCACTCTCCTAGTGCAGGTAGGATACTTGGAGGGGTAGTGGCATCTTTCCTGAACCCACACTACCACCTTGCAGATGAAAAAGGAGGGCTGGGCAAGGCTAACTGGCCCTGGCATGTGACCTTTGGGTTAGCTCGTCCCTACCACCACTGGGGCCAGTTCACAGAATCCCCACCACCACCCCCGCCACCAGGGCAAGCTCTACTGTGCTACTCAGGTGAGGTGCAGGGCCTGCTCCAGAGTGCTGCAGCTAGCTTGATGACTTTCTTTAAAGGCCTCTGTGCTCAGGTTGTGGGCCTGCCCCACCTTCACAGTCATAGCTCTTTCCATGGTTGTACATTGTTAATAGTCAGCATAATAGTGATACGTGGCGTCTGTCTAAGAGTAGCGATGTGTCCTGTAGAAGGCCATACATGCTGCAATGGACGCTTCTGTGTAGTCTCACCACAAGCCTGAGACCTGAGGTTGACAAGCACTGAGACTCTCCCACTCACACATAATTGCCTTCGATGCTTGGGCTCTGGGAGGAGGACTCAAGTCAGTTTCTTATCTTTGTCTCTGATTGGCAGGCCTGTGTGAGGCACACTGGTAGGGGGTGGGAGGTGGATATTTGGAGAGGGAGGCAGAAGAGGCCGTGGGCCCACTCCACACAAGCCTGTCTGTCATGGGCCCCAGAAGTGTGATAACATATCAGATCTCTCCCTGTAACCTTGTCAGCCTGCTGCCAGCTCACACAGTACCAGCCTTTGACAAGAGGAAGGGAGGGTGATGGGAAACTCCTCTCTTGGCAACTGGGAGTCTATCATGGGATTCCTGAGGGAGCAATGCCTATTCTTAAGTCACATCTGCCAGCACCTTGACTCAAACTTGCCCAAGAATGGGACTCATCCAGCATTCTGTGTTCCGAGCTACATCTACATCAGTCAATGTACTTCTATTACTTTAATTGCAGTGTTTAAAATTCTTCTCCTCCCTGAAAGAGTTGGTGTATGGAAAGAGATTCCCTTGTGGCAATGGCAGGAATGTTTGCCTCCTTGGGGACTAGACAGGCACCTGCTGCTCCTCCTGCAACTTCTCTTCCCGGTCCCTGCACAGCCCACTCCCTTTCTGGGAAAATTTCCTTCCAGCTCTGAGTGTATCTGTGGCATCAGATGACTGGCAGTCCCTAACTAAATTAGTCAAATGTGGCTTATGACTCACTTTTGAGGCACCCAAGTTAGAGTCATTCAGAGTCCCATTACTAGCTTTCTGCTTACCTAAGTGCCTTAGATTTGAGGAACAAAAGACATGGCTGCCACCACCGCCGCCACCACCACTGCCACCGCCACCACCACTGCCACCACCGTTGCCACTGCCACCGCCTCTGCTGCTAAGAAGTCCTTTGTAAGTCAAAGGTGGGGCATGAGAGTGTCTGTCTGGCCATCTGGCCAATGCTGACAGGATGGCAGAGATAAAAAGAGAAACTGACAGGCCTTCTTCCAAGTAAGGAATAGCTGCCAGCAGCTCCATGCATTTCTGCTCTGAACATCTTCTCTCTTTTCCAACTCCATCCCTTATTTCTCAACTACTGTTGACTGAAATGTTATTTGTAACGTTCACTAAAAATCAAGAGATGCCAAAGAATAGGTGGGTGTGAGCCTTAGGTTTGAGAGGTGATGGACCAAGAAGGGACATATTTCAAGATATTCAAAGTCAAAATAGTCAAGGTAATGGCTTTCAAATAGTCTCTTCATTCAGTTTCCTGGGCCCAGATAGCCAACTCAATTTGTAATCCACATTTATTCCCAAAGTGGACTGATTATCTGCATAGCTCAGCACTCAGCAAGACAGAGCTGGACCTAGGACCTCTCAAGGCATTAAACCTCTTTAGCAGGGAGCTTTCAAATCTTCCTCAGACAGTCACATTTCCCCATTACCAACAGTCCTGTGGTGGTAGCAAGCAGACAGTCTCTCTATCACGTCGGCTTTATAAGCTATGAAGGCAAGCTTTTCTCCCATTCCACTACCACTGTCCCCAACTCACAATTGTTTAGGAATACCACGAAGTCAAAGGGTTAATCATCTAGAAAAATCTTCTCAGAAAAATCATCCCAAAGTGCGCAAATACCCAGGGGAAAGCAGGAGAGTAATTGCAGGTAGTTGGCTTCACAAATACCCTTTAACATAATTGGAAGGCATTCCATGCTTGCAGCCACGCACTATAAATGCTAACTACTACGAGGCAGCGGCCATGGAAATGAGCATCTCCCCACCTAGCTGAGGCTTCCACTGGAAAACCCTTGCAGAGCGTTTCCCTCCAGATGCCTGTGGCCCCAACCTTTGGACTCTTGGAAAATGTCATTTACTTAGAGGCGGACTGAGGAGGCGATGGGTTTTGATTTCATTCAGAAGTTGAAACTTCTTGCCACTTAACTGGTTTTTCTCTTACCGTTCCCCAAAGGACAGGAAGCATCTGCACTTGCTCTTCTTGTCTTCTTGGTCTGGCCTGAACGTCTCCATAAACATCCTAGTGTTGTTAGTTTTCTGCAACACCATTTTTTAATGTTCACAAGGAACTTTACCATATGGTTATAGCAGAACTTATTTGATAATAACAAATACTTAAGAAACTCTTTCTATGGGTCTGCCTTAGACATATCATCTAATAAAATAGTTCTCAACCTTACTTATGCTGTGATCCTTCTATACTTCCTCACATTGTGACCCACCCCCAACTGTGAAGTATAAAATTACTTCATTGCTACTTCATAACTGTAATTTTGCTACTTTTATGAATCATAATGTAAATATTTGTGTTTTCTGATGGTCTTAGGTGACCCCTGTGAAAGGGCCATTCAACCCCAAAGGGGTTTCAAGACCCATAGCTTGAGAACCGCTAATCTAATATGGTAGTCACTGTATTTCCATAAGGTAAAAATGTATTATTCCACTTTTTATAGATAATAAAACAAGTTTGGAGAAACATTTTGCTTGAGGTCACAGTGAGCTAAAGTAGAAGGGCTGGATCTTGCCTTTAGGCTGCAGACTTTCCAATTTACCATGTTGACTATTGCTACCATTCAAGTTCTTTCCGAATTTTAAATATCACAGAGCCACAAAGAATACCTTTAGGCCTATCTCCTTAGCACATTTCCATGTTAATTTCAAGAATAAGATACTGAGGCAATCTGGAGGTGCTGGAGGCCTACCCCTTCTTCCCACAGTAGCCTTCCCTGCCCACTCACAAGACTGCATTGGAATCTTGAAAGAGAAATGTATCTTCAAACACAGAGAACCCTTATTTTAAAAATCATTAATTTTTTCTTTCTTCATTGGTAATCCTTATTTATCAAACTATGAGACAGCTAAACATTAGGAAGTTGTCATGGTGAATTATATAAAAGGTAATTATTGCAATACTTAATTCCTAAAACACTGCTTGCTTCTGACATTCAAATGTTCATCTTTTATGAACCCAAAGAAAGCCTTATCAGGCTCCAGGTCTACCTTGGGCCACCCAGTTCACACTACTGAGAAAATGTCAAGCTCCGCCTCTCCAGCCAGGCTGTCTATATGTACCTCCTAACCATTACTGGGAGCCATTAAATCCAAGCAAACTTCTGACTGGTATGCGGAGTACGTCAGGTATGATTTTACATGGATCAGCAAGCAGGTGTGGAGAGATGGGTCTTTGTGTTTGTTCATAATGATGGAAACTAGAGATTCTTGGTAGGGTTGCTTAGGAAAGAAAGGAAATTTTGGGGCAATTTGAGGACTCCTAATTCTAATTATATTCATATGTACATGCCTGTGTGGAGGTACATGCACATGCATGCAAATTCCTGTGGAGGCCTGAAGAGGACCTCAGATCCCCTGAAGCTGGAGTTACAGGTGGTCGTGAGCCACAGAGTGAGTTCTGGTAACCAAACTCTGGTCCTCCGGAAGAGCAGCAAGTCGTCCCAGCTGTCACCTATCCAGCCTCGCAATTCCAGGACTCTGAGGGAAGATGGAAGTCTTGCCAGTAGACATTTCATGTGGTGGAGTCAAAACAGCTGTAAGGAAAGAGATTGAAGGAAAACTTACTTTTAGGTATAAGACAGACCCTATAAGACCTTCGTAGCACTCCAAAAGAGATTTTGTAAGTAGGGCTGGGGATTGGATTTAGAGGGTGCCTATGGGTTCTAGTTAGTGAAGGCCAGTTTGCTAAGTTTGTAGCATGCCAACCAGTTCCAAATGTTGGCTTCCTGTGGCTCATTGCAAGCCATTGAGAAAACTGGTTATCTTAGGATGCCCCCTTTCTGATAAGCTAATATTCTATGATCCTACTCAAGACAGTTAATTTTTTTCAAAGACAAAACAAGAAAACATTAGTCTAGGATCATTTAAATACACTACATTTTATTCAATCTGCTATAAATTCTGCAATCTAGAAAAAATTGAAATGGCGTAAGAATTTATGATCAGGTCCATATGCCAAGGAACACTCTCCAACATGTGAACAAATGACTATGCTGAAAATATCTATAGTAAATTTCATTGTATTTGAAAACTAGGAACGGATAACATGTTCAATAGGGGAAGAGATAAATGAACTGTCAAGAGTCATGTGATGGGTTGCTACTAAACAAATGAGTTAATTAGATTTGCATGTTCCAATGTAGAGAGTTAAAAGACATAATATTGAGTGAAAAATGTAACTTGCAGAATGCTGGATTCGGTATTACACCATTTATACAAAACACATAACTTAATAACATTCTATTTATAGCTGTATACGTAATATAAAACATCACTGGAAAAATACACCCTAAACTGATGGTAGTGATCATATCTGGGAAGTGCAGGGAAGAGGTTTCCACTTTACATTAATTGTTCTATTTATCTTATTTACAAAATCAAGTGCAGTTTACTTCTGGGTTAGGACCATGCAATTCACTGTTGTTTGTGCTTTTCTGCACATTTTTTTTTGGTTCTTTTTTTCGGAGCTGAGGACCGAACCCAGGGCCTTGCATTTCCTAGGCAAGTGCTCTACCACTGAGCTAAATCCCCAACCCCTTTTCTGCACATTTTAAACAACATAAAAAGGACAGTGGGAAAAGGAGAAGGGAGGAGGGAAGGAAAGAATAAAGGACAGAAGGAAGGGGAGGGCTGGAAAAGGATAGAATATATTTATGACTAATTATCCTAGACAGAAGAATATGCACAGAATACATCTCTCCTAGAGCTTGGCTCCACCACATAGAGAGATGCATTCACATAGCCTTGAGGATCTATTTAATAAATTATTTTAAAAGTTGTTATTATTAGATAATGAGAAGTATGTTTCTTTTTTATGTATTACCTGCACTCAACTTCAGGCTCAGCAGTGGTAATTAACTCCTTTTAAGTGCCTGATAATCTGTAGGTAAATCCTTTTAGAGGTCTGTTTTTATTTATTTTTTTAATCCTATTTTATATACTGCCTTATTACAAATGAATGTAGGAATATATAATCAAGCTACAAATATTTATTGTGTGTGTGTGTGTGTGTGTGTGTGTGTTAGAGGAGAGAGAGAGAGAGAGAGAGAGAGAGAGAGAGAGAGAGAGAGAGAGAACCCAAGTGATCCTTCTTCTAAATCCTAGCAGCCCTCCTCTTAGATTCTAACAGTTCTAAACTTGGAATAAGAGGGGATATTTGTCTTGTCTTCAGCATTCTTGGCAAGCATTTGCAACAACTTTAAACATCTTTGGTTGACACCTAGCAGCTTATTGAGGTCTTGACACTGGTAGATATCTGGGGAAATCTGTGTTCTCTGACTGCAGGAACTTGCTCTCCATTATGGGGTACTGATGAGGTTGGTTGAGCAGTCATAGATGAGCACATCATATTTGTGTTAAGAAGCCAATTGCTGTATGCTGTCTGTGCTTTACCAAATAAAGATGCAAACTCATAGTCAAGTGTCTCAGCAGACCCTGCTCCTGGTTCTATTATTGATCTGTTACATCAGTGAACAAAATAATGCCCATAGAGAAAAGATGGGCTTTGAGAGATTACATACCTGGATCAGTGTCAGTGGCTGCTTAGGGCTGTTACTAAGTGCTAGACTGAGTAATTTATAATGAACAGAAGTTCATTTCTCAGAAGAGGGAGGCTGGGAAGACTAAGACTGATGGACTGGCAGCTAATGAGAGCTTTCATGTTATGCCATCCCAAGGAAGAAACTGTCAAAATAAGAGTAAGAGGAACAAAGAGTGGCCATACTTAGTCATAAGAAAGCAACTCACACGATAATGGCATTGACTGGTTCACCAGGGCAGCATACACATTGTGGAGCCCTCACATCTCCTCAGGCCTCACCTATGGGGTTAAGTTGCCAACCCATGCTTTTGGAGACACATTCAGTCCACAGCAGTTAAGAGCTGGGTGTCTGGGTACCACCATTGGCTCCTGTTATAAGGGACAAGTTATTCTTTTCAGCTTCTTCTCTGCATTTTCAAATAGAGATCTCACATCTCCTAAAATCATGTACATTCAAATCATGCATGACTGCTTGTGCCTGTAACACCAGGACTGGAGGCCAAAGACAAGTGGATCCTGAGAGCTCACTAGTCAATCAACTTTGTCAATATGGTAAGCTTCTAGTTTCCTGAAATGCCTTTCTCATGGGGGAAGTGGTGAAAAATGATGCATCGGGATGTCTTACATCCTTCTTCTAGACTCTTCATGCATGCACATCAGACATGTATACAAATGAACACCACACACACACACACACACACACACACACACACACACACACACAAATAGCATGTATCCAGTGAGCTCATTAGTCTTATACATTGTGTCTGGTGGTATTGTAACAAAAAGAATGGTAATTTGTGTTTTGCTCTTATTTTTTGCTATGTAAGAAGGAGCTTCTTGATGAGGGCTGAATATATCTATGGGTATACAGTAAGTCATTATGAAAAGCTTGATAGTAAGTTTATTCAGCAGAATAATCATACTACATAACATGGTTTTGAGACTTACAATAAAGGATGTGAAAGAAATCTTTGAGAGGAATGTAGAGAACTATTTTTTAAAATAATATGTTTATTAATTATTAATTGAGAATTTCATGCAATGTATTTGGTCATATTTATCGGCCTTTCTCCAACTCCTCTTATATCTTACTCATACCTACCTATCCACCCAAATTTTAAAAATATTTTTGAAATCTAATAAGTCCAATTTGTGTTGCCCAAATAATCATGAGTGTGGGAGCATCCCCTGGAGTATTCTTGACCTGCCAGGGGTTATATCATTAATGAAAACTGACTTTCTCTCTTTACTTCACAACAGTCATCAAATGACAATAATTCCTCAGCTAGGGGTGGGGCTTTGTGCCCACTTCTCCCTTATGTGCTTGGGTTTTGTCTCTGATCTTACGGAAGCCTTGTGCATGCTGTCTCAACTGCTATGAGTTTTCATGCATCTCCTCTGGTGCATCTAGAAAATACTGCTTCCTTGGGGAAAGGGATGTGATATAGACGTCCCATTTAGAACCGAGCATTCCATAGTTCCTTATTCTCTGCACACTGACTACTTGGGAGTCTCTGTTAATCACCCCCTGCTGTAAGAAGCTTCTTGATGAGGGTTGAGTATATCTATGGGTGTATAGTAAGTCATTATGAGAAGTTTAATAGTATATTTATTCAGTAGAATAGTCATAGTAGGGCTCTCTGTGAGGGCCTATGGTCTATCTAGCCACAAGTTCTTCACCCCATTAATGGTTCCAAATATCTTGTGGAGCAGGCCTTAAGTCAAATCAGAAAGTGTTAGGATAATCTTGTAGCATTGAAGTCACTATTACATCAGTAGATGCATCTTGCTGGCCACTTAATATTGGAGCTTGTCCAGTTCACAGCTTGGTAACATTGGTGACTACTTCTTTCCTCTGGCAGTGTGCACAGCATCTTCCAGCACTACAAAAGCTAGCCAGGAGGGATGAAGCTTTCAGGTAAGTGTGAGTTTGATTTTCCCTTGTTCTATTATTCAAGTGTGTGGTATCTTCCGCAATAGGGTCTTACCCTCCAGGAATGGATTGCCTCTTTTGGAATTGTTTGTGAGAACTATTTTTTAGTGTGAAGCATTATTATGAATAAGAGTTCCTTCCTGATCTCCAGGGAAAACTTGTTAGCCATTTTAATTTATCAGTTTTATGAACTCTGTTGTCTTTGACCTCAGGAACAATTGATCAGATAAACTCCACAATAATGGTGCATTTGTCTCTGACTTCTGGAAATGCTGAAGTGGCTGGCCCATAGTTTAGCTCAAGCTCCCAGGTACCTTTATCCGCTGTCCATCCCTTCTCTGTCAGCTACACCTCTTTTACTGGTCCTCTGGACTGAGTATGGTTTCTTTAGGAAGATGTCACCAGTTTGAGTTAGTTTAATGTCAACTCGATATGAGCTAGTTACTAGAGAAAAGGGAGTATCAATTATGACAATGTCTCTATAAGACGAAGCTGCTGGTAAGCCTATAAGGCACCTTTCCCTTAATTTATGATTAAAGTGGTAGGGCTTGACCTATTATGGGGGTGAGGCAACCTTGGGCTAGTAGTCTTCCGGTTTGTAAGAAAGCAGCCTGAGAAAGCCATAGGAAATGAGCCAATAAGCAACACTCTTCATCAACTCCTGCCTCCTGGTCTTGTCCTTTTTGAGTTCCTGTCCTGACTTCTTTAGTAATGATGTGAAAAAGCAAGGCAAAACCAACCAACCAACCAACCAACCAACCAACCAACCAACCAACCAACCAAACAACCAACCAACCAAACAAACAAACAAAACTCACATCCACACCCACAAAGTTGCTTTGGTCATGGTGTTTCATCACAGCAATAGATACCCTGACACCACCTGCTGAACTGTGAGTAGAGCCACAATACACTCTCTCCAGGCTTAATGACATTCTGCTGGTTAGCAAGGACATTTTCACAAGTGGATGTTGGATATATGAGAAATCTCGGTGCCTTTTTTCCTGGCTGTGGGTTGAGAGGAACACACATATTCCCTATCTAAAGTAGATTCATGTCACAGACAGTCATCCAATAAACCTCCATACACCAAAGACCCAAGATTCCATTCAAGACAGACAACTTGCAGGACTGTTTGGCAATAATGCATACCTGGGAAGAGTTTGTGAGTGAGTGTGATCTATTACCATCATCTTGCCCCACCCAAATAGCATCTCTCCCCACCTCTCTTTGCATTAAGCACTCTTTTTCACCGATGTGACTACGTATCTGACGATAACAACATAGGGAACCTAGGGAATAAACAGTTTACTTGGTTTTACAGTTTTACAGCTCATTACATTGAGGGGAGCTCAGCAGATAACAGGAGCATGTGGTGACTGCTTCATTGCATCTGCAGACAGGAAGCAAAGAAAGGAGAATGCAGGTTGCTTAGCTCATTCAGGCCAGAGCCTCGGGCCATGTGTCCTGAATGCTCTCTATTGCTGGGATGAGCAAAAGGAATTTGGGAAGGAAAGGTTCATTTCATCTTATATGTTATGGTCTATAGTGAAAACAAATCAGGGCAGGAACTCAAGGGACCTGGAGGCAGGAACCAACACAGAGACCATGGAGGAACAATGTTTACTAGCTTGCTTTTTATACAACCCAGGGCTACCTGCTCAGTGAACTCAATGTAGAAACTTGCTCATAGGCAGGCCCAGACATCTGTGTTCTAAGTGATATTAGATCTTGTCAAGTTTACAATCAATATAATAAATACAATGCCTTAGGGCTCAGGAGACAAACACCACACATGTACAAATACACTACTATCTCCATCACAAGCAACAACCACCGACTCCAACTGAGATGTAAAACCTGAGTGGTCTCCTGAGCAGTTGA
Source organism: Rattus norvegicus (assembly GCF_021556685.1). Taxonomy (NCBI): domain Eukaryota; kingdom Metazoa; phylum Chordata; class Mammalia; order Rodentia; family Muridae; genus Rattus; species Rattus norvegicus. The sequence goes on from NC_141537.1 coordinate 61,418,385, forward strand.
ATGTAAGACATGGTTCCCCTGAGACCATGTGCAGATGTATTTTTGTATAATGGGAAAGAATCATGTTAAGAAGAGATATGGGAAAGACAGAGATAAGGCACCCTTAGGGTTGTCTGTTTTCTAAATATGTGAGTGGGTCCTAGTGAGAAGAGACTATAAACAGAGTTAAAAGATTATTATGTTATGTTGGGATAGATGCTGTGGGAGAAGAAATCTCTTTGATTAAATACTTACAGGTTCATTTTTCCATTGGTGTTGGCTGCCTCCTTTTAAGGTTCTGCCCTCTACATGATAACTTTAAAGACCATTTTTATCTTGCTTTGCCCTGGAACATGGGTCATTCATCACTGCATGGGAAAGAATTAAAGGCACAGAGAATTCACAGCCCTCTCTTTGATCTGGCCCATAACTTGCTCTCATTCTCTTGTGTGTGGTCTTATGAGCAGAAAAAGTCACATGCTCTTGCTTAGTAGAGCTTCAATGGACAGTTTTCCTATGTTCCCAGTAATGTGTCTAGGACTCAGCAGATATAGGATGTGGCCTGCGACTGCATTAGTTCCATGGGGACACAAGCAGTGATCCCTTAGGATTCAGCAGACAAGAACAGTGGGCTAGGGAGGAGGCATTCTTACTCTACTGCAAGGACCTAGCATTCCTGTAAGGTTGGGGGGAGGCAGCTTCAATGGGCACCTAATGGGTCTTGAAGCTTCCAGAACACAGCAAGATGGACCACTGCATCATTCAGAACAGACCAGCAAGCACAGCAGCAGTAGCTGTGCCAAAGGACTACCCCAAGGTGTTTGGCATAAAGGAGCAAACTCAACAGAGAGGGAGAGAGAGAGAGAGAGAGAGAGAGAGAGAGAGAGAGAGAGAGAGAGAGAGAGTTATTATTCAGTTTTATAGCAAGAAGACAATTTAGTTTTGTCTAAAGCCCATGTCTCTGCCTAAGTTCCCAATTGTGTGTCTACATTGATATGAGTAGCTTGAATTTTGTCCCTATTCTCTTCTATTCAGGCCTTGAGAGGAGTACCTGTAGGCTAAAGACAGAGGTTAGGTGAGTAAATTTCTAGTGTTGCTCAGACCCTAGGAAAGGCCATTGAGGAGCTCATCACCCTCTGTCTCTCTACTGAGCAAGACAGAAAACCCCTCTATCCATGGTTACAGATAAATAATATAGCTCCAAGAGATTTCTGAGTTCCTGGATTGTCCCCTGACTTATGAGATTTCCCTATCATTATGGGTTGAAGCTCTGGCTGGGAGAGGGGCTAGACCAGTGGTTCTTAACCTCTCTAACGCTATAACCCTCATGTTGTGGTGACCTCCAACCATAACCTTGTGTTTCTCTTTCATAACTCTAATTTTGCTACTTTGAATCACAATGTAAATAGCTGTGTTTTCCTATGGTCTTAGGTGACCCCAGTGAAAGGGTCCTTCCCCACAGCATGGTCTAGACACTCACTCTCCTTTCCTTTTGAGTGTCAAAAGCATAATTTTGCTCTGGATATTGTAAAATGTTTAGTGAAGACTTGAGCCTGAGCTTAGAGTCAGAAAGACATGGTCTTGATCAGACTACTTTGACTCTATCCTACTGTATCATCTCACAGAATTTCCACATCCTCCTCTGGAATAAAAATAAAGAATTACTGGCTTCATTTATGGGGTCAGGAGAACTGAATGACACACACGAGAACACTTACCGTGCTAAGTACTTAAGTCACCACCTCCTTGTTTTGAATTTAAGCATACATATATATATATATGTACATAAATCATAAATGTAAAATAATTCACCTCACAAATTTAGTCCACTCTGAGAAAGCAGCAGTTAGCTTAAGGCAGAATATACCTGACATCCTAGAGACCCCTCTGGACATGAGTACCAACCTTGCCCAAAAGAGAAGTCTTATCTTCAAATGCCATAAATTAGACAGCTTACCTTAAATTTTTATATACATGGAGTCAGGTCTCTACTGTGCCTCATTTTCAATTCTTTCACTCAGCCTTGCATTTATGAGGCCTGTAGCATCTTGTACTGTCCACACTCTGTCCCATGCTTTGTGCCCACACTATCTATTTTTGCCTACGAGAAAGTCGAGAGGCTACAGTGATTAGGACAGACTCTGGGGCTGTTCTCATTTGTCTAAGCTTTTCACAAAATGAGAACAGCAAATCTTCAGAGGGCCATGGCTAGAGGCCCAAGTGACCCTCCACTTGCTGAACCAATGTCCTTGGCTATGAGATCTTTTACACAGATACTGTGGCTTAGATCTGTTCCCAAAGTTTATCAACGATGTCCTCAGTCCAACCAGAACGAGGGTGGGACCTTTAAGAAGTGATTATATTATGAAGCCTAAGCCTACATGAATGAGCTACGTCATTGTCACAGGAGATGGTCATTTATCATGGAAGTGGGTTTCTGCGAAAAGGATGAGTTTGGCCACCCCTACCCTTCTTTCTTCTGGGTGCTTGTGGGTACATGCACTTACTCCTTCTGCCTTCCACCATGGAAGAGCACAAGTGATGTGAACACTCATGGTGGGCAATGATACAACTTGGACTTACCGGTCCCACAGAATATAAAAAATAAATTCTTGTTCTTGACACATCACCCAATCTCAGGTATTCTGTTACAGTAGTACAGAATGAACTGAAATAACGGGGAACCCAGCCCCTAAGGACACCACCTTCACTCCCTATTCTTGGTGACTGCTTATTCTAAAAGGAAAACTGCCCAAAGGGGGACGCTTCAAAGCTATGCCTCTCTTCTTTGCAAGGCAGAAAGGGTTCCTTTCCAAAAGCCACGGGGATAAATAATAGATAAAACTATTGCATTTGAATAGCACAACTCAAGGGATCTCGGAATATTTTACTGAGGCATTAAAGGAAGTTCTCCTCTCCAAACCCTATAGAGGGGAGTAGGGTGCAAAATACATCTCATCCCTGTGCTTTTCTGTCTGCAGAAACCTGACAAAAGTGAGACCTAGGGATGCCCCAGGGTGCTTTGATTCATACTTAAAAGTTTAAACAAAAGCAAAGACTGACTGGGAACCTATTCGATTTTCATTGGCATCTCATGCCAACTGCCTCATAGTCAAAGGGAAAAATGGACCGCAGCTTCCATAGTTCCAGGAGCCAATGTCTCAGCTCAACTGCCTTCAGACTATCCCAGAGCAGATTCCTCCATGGCTGCCTGTGGATGCTAATGCAGTTATGATATTGATTTTTAAAACCACAGTGTGATGAATGACAAGATTTTAGAGACAAACGTACTTCAAATAGCTCTGTCCCTCTTTTGTTCTGAATGTCTTTTATGTTGCATCCTTGAAAAACCAGCTATTTAAAATAGAAAAACCTATTCTATTGTGGTTTGGATGAGAAATGGCTCCCACATGCTCACAGAGTCCCCAGCTTGGGGCTTTGTGTTGCTGTGGAACCTGTACCAAGTTGGAGCCTTGCTGGAGGAAGTGGATCACTAGGTCTGGTTGATAGCTGGATCCCACTTCCTATCCAGTGTCTGCTCCCTCACCCTGGATGCAATGAGACCAATGGTCTCACATCCCTGCCACCATGCTTTCTCTGTCCCCATGGCCACCATCCCTTTCCAAGCTGCAAGCCAAAACAAACCCTTCTTTAAACTTCTTCTTGTCAGGTATTGGTCACAGCAGTGAGAAAAATAACTGGTACATACCCTTTCCCATTTTCCTTTCAAGTGGCCTGTTCTTGTGCTGAACAATCTTTTGTAAAAGTTCTTTGATGAGTCAAATTTTTCCACTAGTAATTTCTGTCCATTTTTCTTAGCTCTGTTCCCTTGAGTCACCCAGATCTGATCCAACCCACTGAGCAGATCCTTAACTTTGAAAAAAAAGCAATGTAGTATCCTCTTACTGTGTGGATTCCCATCTTCAACTGGGATGGAATCCTTTCTTCTCAAAGTTGCACATTCCACTATAGAACACATGTATTGTGGAAAGTAGATTTTTTTTTACCTTTACTTCTGATGGCTTTGTTAATATTGCTTTTGATGTTTAAGTTCCCATTGTATTATTAAATTATAAGAATTAGAGGATTTGGGTTTTAACAGTGCTTACAACGGACCAGTGGATTTCAAACAAATCTATGATTATAATGTGTGATAAAATGCCTATCTCACATAATGGATCATAATTCTATAGAATCAGCGAGTTCAATGTAGAGCGGATATCGCAAAAGAAAATTTGCTATGAATTTATGATCTCAGAATATAAAATGCTGACTTTGTTAATGCTAATATATTTTTGGAAAGCAGCAAACATGAAAAAAAATCTAATAAATCTAGTGATATTTACTGTTTATGTGAAAATATCATGAACAAATAAAGAGGCAAAGGATGAATTAAAAAGCATTTTTGTAATATTTGTACGAGAGAATAAATATACTAACCATACAAGAAGCTCTTAAAATTAATTTTTAAATAAAGGATGAATCATTCTAATTGAAGAGGCCAAGAAAATAAACAAGTAATTTCAGAAGAAATTTAATATCAGGTGTATATGAAAAACACTCTGCTCTTTAAGTAATGGAAAATATTCTCATTAAAACAAAATAATTTTACTCATCAATAAAACCTGAAAGATGCAGAAATCCTTTCCAAACTGTAGGCGGAGTTATCAGGCTGTGGATATGAGCACACATGCCCGAGTCCAGCTGTGTGGAGGACACTTGCACCTTTTCTGGAGGAATGCTGGGTAATGTTGAAAACAATGACTCAAGAGCTTAAAAGGGGGCACATATCATTTGAGGCAGCAATTCCATTTGTGAGTAATTCTCTTAAGTCATGATTTTGAATTGTGTATCTATACACACACAATTGTGAAAAGCATTATTTCAACATTAAAAAATACACTCGTATTTGCAAAATTAACTAAGTAAAACAGGGCACTCACTAATATATTCATAAACCGTCTATATATTTTACTTGTAGCATCATAATAATATAATATATACTAAGTATATTAAGAGATAGATTATATTGGAGTGAAAGGCCAAACTAATACACTCTTCTTACTACAAATAGTGACCGTCCTGTGCCACTGAAGAAGCATTGGAAATACCATTGCAAAGGCACTGAAGAGACTATATACATATCAACATCCTGGAAATAGTTTTTGAGATGGGGTTTAATCTAGAGATTTACGTTAATAATATTGTCACTGTTATAGGAATCTATATTGTATTTCAAAGTACATATGAATAAAGTACAGATTATAGTAGATTATAAAGCACTCTATTTAGTGGTTGGATTTAAGTAGACCCAGAACAGCCCGTTATAAATGGTTAAGTTCTCCAGATAACAGTGATTTTCTTCTGCTATTCAACCCACAGGGTGTATGTTGGGTGAAATAAATATATATGTGTATTTATATTTGCATACATATATGCATATATACATAATATTACACACATATCTATCTATCTATCTATCTATCTATCTATCTATCTATCTATCTATCTATCTATCTATCTATCTGTATGTATGTATGTATATCTCCCATACTAATGCTGGCTCATACCAGCAGGTGGCCTTGGTTTGTCTCTAGGCTGGTGGAGAGGCCAGAAATCACATTCTTCCCAGGGCTTTCTCCTCCCATCTCACTAAATTCCCATAGCTGGCTGATTGTTGCCACGCACACCACCACGTTTCTAAATTCCCATGGCTGGCTGGGATGCATCCTTGCACACCATACTCTTCTGTACCTTTCTCTGGAACTCGGTTGAGTTGCAGTATGAAGGAAAACACCACACAATCTTAGTTTAGAATCAACAGGTAACACAATCACTGGGTACAGAATCTAGCATCTTAATTCTTTTAATGTGATTTATTTAATGTATATGAGTACACTGTAGCTGTCTTCAGACACACCAGAAGAGGGCATCAGATCCCATTACAGATGGTTGTGAGCCACCATGTGGTTGCTGGGAATTGAACTCAGGGCCTCTGGAAGAGCAGTCAGTGCTCTTAACCACTGAACCATTTCTCCAGTCCTAGAATCTTAATTTTACAAACTGTTCTATGTTATAAATCCTCCAACGGTGAATCTGATCTGCCACTCACAACAGCCTCTGACTTTCTACATTCTGTCTGTTTTCTTGCTCTTCCCTGTCCAAAACCTGTGCCGTTCCTTTCTTCTGCCTTCTCTTCCTCTTTCACCCAATGATTGGTCCCTTGTAATGTTTATTTATTAGGGGAAGATCCTACCATATATGTATAGGAATCATCAAAGCCCCTGTATATGCTATTATGGAAATGTGACTTTTGGGGACCAAGTGTGAATGCTGACATTGTTGTTGTTTCTTACTATGGTGAACGAGGGATTCCTGTGCTAGCATCTAAGAGTCTTGTGCCTTCTGTGACCACCCATGAAATTGTAGCAGTCTACCTTGTTACCTTGAAATAGGATAGAATGTTATACTGCTCCTGATTCTTATTAAGCACCACTTCATTATTATTAGAAAAAAATCCAAATAAAAGTCACCAGATTATTAATCCCTTACATGTTAGCAACTCCTCCTTCCCACTGTTTCCCACTTCCATTTATTCTCATTCAAATCCATCTCATAGCTTCAGCCTTCTTCCATAGTTGCTAAAGTGTGAATGTTTGTCCTTTTCAAAACCCATGTTAATATTTTGTTGCCACTGTTAATGAGGTTAGGGGTGGAACCACATGAAGTGAATGAGCCATGTTGGCTCTTTTTTCATGGATAACGTTAATGCCATTATAAAAGAGTGAGCTTTCCCCTTAGCCTCTTGTAGTTATGTCCTCCTCACTGGGTGGGACAGAAAGTAGATCCTGATTGGGTGTTAGCACCTTAATCTTGGGTTCCTTAGAATCCAGAATTATGAGGAAATCAACATTCATTCTTAATAGCTTACCCAATCCTTAGTATTTTGTGATAACAACATTAATAGACACAGTCTTGTGTGGCCCCATATTGACCACACAATACCTCACCATGTCCGGGTTGGGGGACCTTCACCTTAGTTGTCTCTTCCCCTGTAGTTCTTTTAAGAAGGGCTAAGCGGAATCTTTCAATGCTCATTAACGAATACCTTCAAATCTAAATAGCCAGGAGGGATAGATCATGGATGAGGATGTCTTCGAGGGACAGCTGGTTTTTGAGACCATCTTTGTTCTGAGACAGTGGCCTGGATGGAACAAGCTTAGAAGGCTGGGGGCTTGGGGACATGTTCAACTGTACCAAAATGCCTGCCCCGTGGGTAGCTGTTTATCTCCTGATTCACCAGCCTGTTCTTCATTCAGCAGCTGGATTTGTAAACAGACGCTGGGTGCTGTAAAATGGGAGTTTTTCCTCCCAGCCCCAAGTTCCTAGAATAATTAATGACTCTGAGACTCAATTATATTTACAAACACCTTGACCATAAGCTTGGGTTGCTCCCTGATTAGCTCGTAAGTTAATCATCCTGTTATTCTAATCTAAACTCTGCCACGTGGTTAGTCACCTCTGCTCAGCTCGCGTGCTTCTGATTTCCATGTTGCTGGGTGAATTTCCTGAGCCTGCCTCTATCCCAGAATCCTTGCTTCCTACTGGAACTTCTACCTCCTATTTCCTGCCTCAGCTCGAGCCCAATCAGTTTTATTTGACGGGTGAAGCTTCCAGACAGAGATTCCTTCTACAGGGTGCCGTGAAGAAGACAGGGAAAGACTAGGAGGAGTGGCGGGGAAAGAGGATTTCTAAGATTTGAGACCAACTCCCTCCATAAAAAGAGATATAGCTTATTCATATTAAAAATGAAACATTCTGGCACCTGGAAATTAAAATCTGGTACCATCCAGAGTGGCAAGTAACCGATTTTTTTTCTTTTCTGAGACTAACCACAGGGCACAGCTATTGAAGGGAGAACAAAGGCCATGTGGTTGTGGGTTTTGGGGGGGGAGGAGGATAGACAAAGCCAGTTCTCTGCTGATGACTATCTCAGGCCTTCTCCCTGTGGTGTCTGAGGGGTCTCAGGATAGTGACTACCTATATAGTGTATGGATCCGGGATGGTAGAACAGACTGAGCTCATAGCATGGCTTCCATAGGCTTGTTACTCTATTCTAAGTGCCTCTTGATTTTAGCCTGTAGAGGTTTCTGAGGGTCAGGTGTCCTGCCCTGAGTGAGAGAAGGCTACTCATCTTCCAGCTGAGAAAATCAGGATGTGGACCGAACGAACACTTGCAACTGCAGAAGTTTTTCTCGAGGTTCAGAAAATCCCAATGGGCCACTGAACGGAGGCTTTCTAGGAACCGGGTGATCAGCATGAGAAAAATTTTGCTTTCGGTTTTGTTTTCAGAGATTCAGCAAGCCTAGGTCCTAAATATTTCATATCCATCATGGGCTCTTTTCATCTTTGTTATAATGCCAAGTGAGCCGACACAAGGAGACGTCTCCCCTCCATTATTATCCTTCATTAGGATCAAGTTACCCACAACAATGCACAAATGCCTTTCCTGCCCTCTCCCATACCCTTCCCCACAGAGAATATAAAATGCCATCGCAGGATGGAAGACAAAAAGGAGATTCTGCCTCTCATTAACTTCACTAACTTTATTTTCTCATTCTGTCCTTCAGCTGCCTGACTGGGCTCCATTAGCAATCTGGATCCTATGCGAAGTTTCTAGTCGTGGATGTCTGTCACTGCCTAACCAGCTGGATTCACACTGTGTTTGGGACAGCCAGTATTGTGGGTTGAATATGAAGTTGTCCACATAAGCTCATATGTTTGGATACTTGATACTTAGTTGGTTGTGCTGTTTGGGTAGCTTAAGGTTGGGAACATGTATGGGATGGAGACTTGCTGGAGGAAGTACGTCAGTTGGGGCAGGTTTTGAGATTTAGAGTATGTCCATGCTCACTTCTCCTTCTGTTTCCTCTGTGTGAATACAATGTGATCTGCTAGTTCCTGTACCTGTTGCTATGTGTCCCCTATCACAATGGACTCTATACCTCCAAACTATAAATAAACCCTTTCTGATTCAATGACACCTAAATCAATGAAGTCTGTCCTCAGCCCACTAAACTCCCTACATGGGACCCAAGCTAAGAGTAGTTCATGAATGTTCTAGTTGGTAGATATTTGTGTAGGAAAATAATGAAGGCCCAGGAGTTTGTAACTATGCTGAACCATGAGAGTCTCTCATTGGTGACAGCATAAACTTTAAGTCTATTGATAGCTCTTCTCTCAGCCCCTAAGACTAGTCTTTCTTTAGTGTTCTTTCTCTCTGTATTTATTATTATTATTATTATTATCATCATTATTATTATTATTATCTTCATACCAAGCATTTTTAATATATTTACCTCCCTTTCCACACTTCTCCCATTACTGTCTTTTTCATCCTTCTACCTCTTCTACCTACTTTGAGTTTTCTTTCCTCCTCCTCCTCCTCCTCCTCCTCCTCTTCCTCCTCCTCCTCCTCCTTCTCCTTCTTCTTCTTCCCAATCAAACCTAGTTTGTATTGTCCAGCTATTCTTTCAAGGAGGATCCATCTTTTGTGTGGCCAGGCTACTAGGGAGACAGACACTTCTCACTAAAGGAAGTTGATTCTCCCTTGTCCAGCAACCATTAAATCATTATCTCCTCGGATAGTGGCAGGATCTTTGTGTTCTCCTTCCCTCTTCTACCTGGGAAGCTATAATTGCTGTGAGGGTACATCTTTCCTGTTGTATCTGAAAAACACCATTTCTTTGATGTTATAAACTATCTCTGGCTCTTTTATGAAAAGGCTTATTGGCTCTTTTTGTTTTTACGATGTATTTAATTTAATTTTATGTTCATGGGTGTTTCACCTGTATGTTTATGTGTATACTACATGTATATACTGCCTTTGGAGGCCAGGCTTTGGATATCCTGGAACTGGATGCTTATTAGCCACCATATGAGTGCTGGACTTTGAACCCAGGTCCTCTGAAAGAATAATCAGTTCTCTTAAAGACCGAGCCACCTTTTCAGCCCTACCTTTGGTTCTGATAGTCTTTTTGTCCCCTCTTCCATGGAGATCCCTGAGCCTTTCAGGGAGGAATGTGATGTGATACGAATGTCCCACTTAGGGCTGACCAGTCGTAGGGTCTCTGTGTTAACTTTCATCTACAGCAAGAAGCTTCTCTGATAAAGGTCAAGAGATCGCATCTTTCTATTTCTTCTTCCTCTCTCTCCTTACATATGAACAGCTGGCTACTTTCCCTCATTAGAGAGTATTTTAGGCAAAAAAGTGTATATCACCAATTGCTTCAGTACCCAGTGGACACTCAATAAATGTTAGTTAAAATGATCTAAACACATGTGAGCCAAACTTACCTCTTTGCCATTCTGTTTCTTCTAGTTTGTGCTGAATTCCTCCCAGGGCATGGTGAGATGTGTCAATCCTGGGCGTGTGTATAGCCTGGAAGAAGCACAATCATTTGAGGACACTTTCTAGTCATTGTTTCCCATGAGAAAAGACAGTCTGTCCTACCTTGTCTATTTGAGCACTGTAAAGTGGAGATCCAGGTAACTCCACAACATTGCCCAAGAGCATTGCCATTAGAGTCCATCTCTGCTCTGGGTGGGAGAGGGGTGTAATTTGTTTTTGTAGATCAGTGCTCCCCAACACGAACAAAGGACTGGGTTAAGCAGAACAGTAAGGGGCACAGAGCAGGTACCATAGCCTCTTGGCTTCTGTTCCTGATCATGTCTTCCTTCTGCTGCCAAGAGAAGCTATGACCAGGTCCCAGGTGCCCCAAAGCTTAGCAGCAGCCAATTGTATTCTTGGAAATGAACAATAAGGGAAATGAACAATCACCAGGTTGTTTGATGAGTGGTGTTCATGGTTTCTACTAGTAATCAGAGATTGCCCCGATGAACTGGGCTCTTGCTAGTTACAGACATTTATGTCAGTCTAACTAGACACAAGCCAGTGTCTGGGGGAAAGAGAGGAATTCAAGTAGTAGGAGGGGTATGAGAATAAAGGAGAGTCAGGAGACTCAAAGGAGAAGAAATCTTAGAGCTTCATCTTCACAGTCCAAGGACAAGGAGTGAATTCTGGGGAAGCAGAAGTGAAGAACTAAAGAAAAGGAAGATAGTGGTTAAAAAAAGGAAACTTTGCAAGCAGGAGACAGGAAAGAATAGGCATGGATATGAGAGAAACACAGACTAAAGGAGGGATTTGCTATGTGCCTGGGCATCTATTGGAAGCCTTGATTCTACATGCACGTATGCGCACGCGCGCGCGCGTACACACACACACACACACACACACACACACACACACACACGTGTGCATGCAGGCATGCACATGTGCACATCAATAATGTTTGCATACATTTCTGTGTATTCATGGAATCCTTAAAACAAGCCTAGAGAACAAGGAGCTCGTTAAAACTACTGAAGTAAGGCAGAGTGTTGTGTGCTGAACAATGAGGAGTATCTGAGGTGGTGTGTTGGTCAGACTTTATATCACTGTGACGAAGTATGACGTAATCAACTTCATGGGGGGAAGACTCGTTCAGGCTCAGGAACTTGAATCTGCTAGTCTTGGCTTTACTGGTTCTTGGCCCATGGATGAAGCAGAATATCCTGGTGGGAGGAACCTGTGACAGATGTTACTCCACTTGTGGAGGGTAAGAACAGTCTAGAAAGAAACAGAGGCTGTATGGAACAGGATACATGTTTCCCGGTGACTATTTCCTCCAGGTATGCCCTTTTTCCTAAGATTCACAGAACCTCCTCAAACTGTGCCACTAGCTGGGAATGCCTCAGCACAAGAGCCTCTGAGCCTTTTCAAGTTGAAGCATAAAATGTGGGATGAAGGATTCCCAGAGGAGGAGGCATAATAGCAACTGTTCCTTCTCAGCTGTCCCCTGGAGTGCATGCCATGGAGGAGGAACATGACAGGAAGTTGAGGGGGGCTTCACTAGCTGCAATGTTGGGGAGAGCCACTGTCCCATCCAAAATGAAGAGCCTTCATTTTTCTACCCAATAGGCACGAGGAAGAACTAAAATGTACAATACAACACAATTTCAACTGTAAAATGAGTCGTTCACTAGTGGAATGCTAGTATCCATCAGTATGTGGGTGACCAATGCTATTCTGTTTGAGGGATGAGCACCATGGCAGAAGATGCCCAACTATAATTAGCATGGCTTGCTGGTATTCAGAGTGGGCATTTCCCTATGTCCTTTTGTTTCCTAGCCTTGCACTTTCACTATTATTTATATCTTATTTATTTTTGTGTATGTATATATGGAGTGTGAGTCTATGTGTGTGTGTGTGTGTGTGTGTGTGTGTGCGCGCGCGCGTGCGCGTGTTTGCATTTGTGCATGCTGTGCTTGTGCTCATGTATACATGTGCACGTGGAAGCCAGAGGTCAATGTTGGGTGTCTTTCTTGTTAGCTCTTCACTTGTTGTTGTTGTTGTTGTGTTGTTGTTGTTTTGTTATTGTTGTTGTTGTTGTTGTTGTTGTTGAGACAGGGTCTCCAATTGAACTTGGAGTATATTGGTTGAACTGGCTTGTCCATAAACTCTGGGGATCTAATTGTCTCTGCCCTTCCCCTCCCCACCAACTCCAGCACTGAGATATCAGAGAGATACTGCTGTCCCAGCTGTTTAAATAGGTCCTAGGGATCCAAACTAAGTCTTCATGCATACACAGCTGGAACTTTATCCACTAAACCACCCGTGGAGCACATGACATAGCCTGTTTAATATGTAGTTTATAGTTTGTTTCATGTGAAGGAGTGTACCCAAAAGATAGCCATGAGCCCTGTTTCTACTACTTACATAACCTAGTGCCAGAGACATCTGGGTTCAAATCTCACCCTGGCAGCCACCATTCATGCCACCTTGGCGATGCTGCCTTCCCCCTTGAAATTCAGTTTCCACATCTGTGCAAAGGATACAGCAAATCTTTCAGGATGTTTGTGAAGGTCAAATTAAATAACAAACAAAAATCTTCCTTGGGGATTTTACCAATCATAGGTAGATTCCAGAACCATCAGACGCTACAGTTTCTTCTTTTATTTATCTGCACTGCTTTTATTTAGAATAGTCTTTTAAAATAATGAGGCTGCACATACACATTACACAGTCATTCAAAGTACAGAAAAGTATGGAGAATAGTCATCCAAGTGTACACACACACACACACACACACACACACACACACATGCACGCACGCGCACACACACACACACACACAATCATCCTGCAACCCTGTAACCTGGAGGCCACCTCTGTGCACACTCTGGTATGTCTTCTTCTGTGCTATTTAAAAAGAATTCTAAGGTTCCCAAATGATCTGTAAATCCATGTTGAAGTTCAGCCACCGACTATTCTGTGGTAAGAAGTCATTTCAATGTGCACGTATTGAGTTGTGTGGGCATTCCCCCTAGGAGGCAAGTTTGTGGGGATCACCTTCTATTGCTTTCTCCCTGCAAGTGGGGGAGAACGAGAGCTTCGAATTCATGACAAATTTTCATTTAAAAAAGGAACCGAACACAGCTACCCTTGTTCAGAGACTAGGCCACCAAGTCCCTTGGCTTCTCCTCCCATGCTCCCCTACTGGCTGCCATCCCTTATTTCTTATCACTGGAAAGTTCTCTGATTGAAATTACCAACCCTGTTGCTTAGCAGTTCATCTGCTCCTGCCTGTTCCCCTCCTGTCCCCAGGAACTGGGGGCCATGTGTTCTTTGAGCCCATATGCTGACAAACCTCTTCCCACTCAACCTGCCATCAGCCCAGGCACCAGCCAGAGCCACCTGCTCAGTGTCTGCTTGCCCCCTTCTGACTTCTAAAGGCAAGGTTGGGAGCTGGAGGGGAGTGGAGAGGAAGGGATGATTCCTTAGACAAAGGACTCTAGGGCTTTCTACAGACCTCCTCCCACAGGCCCTTCTGTGGTTCTCACCCCTGCTTTTAATTGATCTCTGCTTGGAGGATGCTTTAGGGAACAAAACCGGGAGGACTGGAGCTAGGGAAGGCAGGACATAGCCCCAGGGACAGTCAGAACTGCTGAGTTCTACTTAGCTCATTAGCCTTGGCTGAACAAGCAACTGATGCTGAAGGCTGGACTGGGGATGAGGTCTCAGGGTGAGACCTCAGCACCACCTGGCTTTTCTCTTGAGTTATGAGACTTAGGGTCCACAGCCCCACCCTCTGCTGCCAGACTCCGTACAAATCTTTAGCTAGTTCAATCAATCTGCAATGGTTGTTTTATTAATGACTGTGTGTGTGTGTGTGTGTGTGTGTGTGTGTGTGTGTGTGTGAAGTGTCTTTCTTTACATATGTCTATCTGAGTTACTTTCTAAATTGGGTGACTGTGTGGATTGGAGGAAGCCATGTTTCTGAAGGGCAAGTCTGAAAATATCTCCTGTGACCCGCGCAAGACTACCTTTGCTGAAATTGGAAAAGTTAATCTCTGCAAACTTTATTTCATTGTTCCAAAAAAGCAGAGAGCCTTCGAGGTAGAAAGGAACCAATATTCCATCCCCTGCTTGCTCAATTCAATGCCGAGGAGAGTTATCAGAGAGATATTCCAATTAGTTCTGGAGTCAAGGGAGGACACTGAAGGTCGGGAATTAAATGAAGGCGGAAAGAACTTGTATAAACTCACAAGGAAGAGTTCAGAATGCTTAGTGTTTATACAGTGTGTGGCCGATGCCACCAACCTTGCTACACTGGCTCCGCACTTAGGCACGGGGTTGCATGAGGCAAACATAGCTTTAACAGTTATAGGTGATAACTGGAGAGGCATCTAGGAATGGACTGCCCTTGGGCTGTCTCCCCTTAACAGCTACCAGGGCAACAAGAACCAAACAGTCATCTTGACAAGGACCTAATGGACATTTGTAAACCCACTGTCAACCAATGATCAAGAACATCCCTGAGTGGCAAGGATAGGTGGGTGTCCAACAGAAACACACACACACACACACACACACACACACACACGGTCTCTCTGTCTCTCTGTCTCTCTCTGTCTGTGTCTCTCTCTTTCTCTGTCTCTCTCTGTCTCTGTCTCTCTCTGTCTCTCTGTGTGTGTGTGTGTGTGTGTGTGTGTGTGTGTGTGTATCTGTGTCTGTGTGTCTGTGTTTAGTGGCTGCTCTGCTCCTCTTTTAGACGGTGTGAGTCAACAGGGGTTCACATTGCAGACTTTTACTGCTTTGGGCCTTGAGTTTATGGGAGTTTTGCTTCCTTGAAGTGTCAGCAGAGTTGTGAGACCCTGAGATCCAGGGCACAAGATAGGGAACCTGGCTTCTGAATGCTGTGGACACTGTCACACTAGTCTTTTCTGAGTAAAAGAATCATGCCCACTCTCTTTCTAACCCATCTTGACACCCCAGAATGACATTGACAGTGTGCTCCCCCCTCATTCATCAGCCCCATAGCATTTAAAGCATGAAGAGGCTGCATGCACTCTCCTGCACAGTTGCGCTATAGTCTAGTGAGCAAAACCCCCCATTGTTAGCCTCTGAGACTGAGGAGACCATTTTTGCAGGAAAATGAATGCCAGCACAGTTCTGACTAAACAGCAGTAAAAAGGTAAGCCTTTCGTAAGTCTAAATGAACAGCAACTCTAACAATGCACGGATACCAAAATGAAGAGGAAACTGAAATGGCAGATCCCAACAAGCACTGTGGAAGATGGTTGGGTGGGGAACCAAAGGATGGAAATTTTGTTTAATTTCAAATTATGTAAAGTCTAAGGAGGTCTCTAGAGCCACCACCAAGAACAGAGAGGTTGAATGTATTCCTTTGGAAACAGCAGCTATACCAAATAAGATAAAGCTGACTTAGTTTGAGAGAAGCATGCTATGAGGAAATGGGGGAAAGAACCATTGAAGTTACTGTCAGATCTGTGAGGGATCTGGGATTAACCAGAGGCTACTAAGTTAGTTGACTAGCTTCTGGATGCTGTCAGAAAGCATGAAAGTCCTGAGTTTTAGATGGGTTGAAGACAAAGGATTCTGGTACTCACACAGCAACCAGCATGAACAGCATACAAGAGTTTGGGTTCCCTTTGTGCCCCAAGTCCCAGGAGAATGCCTATATTGATGTGGTAAGTGTGCTGGGCTTGTGTTGCAGCTGAGGAAAGCTGAGACTGGGGAATCTGCTTTTTTGTTTTTTAATAGCAAGCAGCAAGCTTGCTAGAGGGTCCCAGAGGGAGATATGGCCTAATTCTCTAAGATTTCTTGGTACAAATGCAACCCTGAGAAATGACCTGGGTCATGAACAGTAAGAGCCTTGTCTTCTGGGCATGCTCAGAAAAATCTGCAGAAGCTTGAGAGATCTGCTGAGGCCTTTCTATCCAAATAGTTGTAATTACATAATAAGTTCAAATAAACAAATCAAGACACATTAGGATTATTAGTGACAGTCACTCAATTTGCATTTTAAAAAAAGATTTTGAATCTAAAGGATATGCAACTTACAAGAACTATGTAAAGTGTAGCTTCTCTTTGGGACTTAAGTGTTGGCCTTGTTCTATCATGACTGACTGAAGAACCTGTGTGTGTGTGTGTGTGTGTGTGTGTGTGTGTGTGTGTGTGTGTGTGTATGTGTGTGTGTATAGAGGTGTGTGTGTGGACTGTACACACGAGTGGCTGTGATGTGGCAGTAAGAGTGTGCAGATTATTTCTGTTCTCTTCCTTTTGTGCTTTGTCAAGTCTGTTCACACCTGTGCAAGATAGATGCCCAGCATTCGAGGTAAGAAGAAATGAAAGAAAGCACACTGTGTAAACACTCACATAAACAGAACCAATGCCTCAAAATAAATATTGAAAAATATATTTTAGGCAGCATTTCCCCCAAAGCGTGAGCTCTCCACTAACTCAGAATGAAGCACATCATTATTGTGTAAGTGAAGAAAGAGAGGGATAGAAGCAGGCAGGTGCTGACGTGGAGCAGTGAAGGGGAGTGCCCAGGGAGGTTCAGGAGCATGGACTGTGTGTCTAGAAGTGGGAGGTGGTCAGGCTGAAGTGATCTACAAAAAGATCCTGGCTAGGGAGTACTCTGCTTTTGGCAAACAGTACACACGAGGCTCATAGTATGTGGCTAGTTTATTGTAGCTTGCGTGAGAAGCAGAAATGTGAATTTGGGAGCTTTATTAACAAAGGAAGGGAGAGGGGAGGCAGACACTGCATAGCGGTAGTAGCTAGTTGGCTCCTCATCTCTGTTAGGCAGGCAAAGCCAGAAACACCTGCCTAAAAGGATCCACGCTAAAGCCTAACTCTACTGAGTCTCCTGAGAATGAATTGTTCTCAGGATATTAAGTTATAGGTGGTATGAACAGACATATTGGATTTTTGTAAAACTGTAGCTGACTAGCAATAATAACAAAAGGATATGTATATTCAGAGAATAAAGAATCTCATATTGGGTCAGCTAGGACCAGAGTCCTAATTTGACTCTTTCTAGACACCCCATAGTGGGAGGTGTTAGTTTGTTGGCTATGGTTGGTGTTGGCTGACTAATTGTATGCACGTGTGTGTGTGTGTGTGTGTGTGTGTGTGTGTGTGTGTGTGTGTATGTGTGTGTGTGTGTGTGTGTGTGTGTGTGTGTGTGTGTGTGTTGATGGTGCTGTATTGTTGTATTAATGGAAGGGGTTGCTAGGGCTGCTAATTTTACTCCTTTTCCCCTTCTTCATCTTCTCTCAACTCATTCACACCTTTGCAAGACAGATGGGGAAAGACTGCTTCTGTGGAACATGGGATTTAACACCTGGCTCCCTGGCCTTGGGTCCTGGTTGGGGTCTGGTGCATATGAGTTAGGAACTGCTCGAGAGGCTCCAGAGCATCTACCTAGGGACACAGTGGACAAATGTCTGGAGACTTCTATCCTGGAGGCTGAAGAGGGCATCATACTGTCTTGAGGGCTAAAAACTACTCCCTCACTCAGGCCATGTGCTAACAAGTCGTTAGCGGAGGACTCAAGAAAGATATTTTCAAAAGCAGCAGCAACAAAAGTTGCAACCATCAGGACTGCAGACTCCTCTCTGTATCTCATTAGCGCCTGGAGGTAGGAGATGAGATGTTGGCTGGAGCTGCCTGTACCCAAGGGGTCTGAAAACTAATGCAAAACCCAGAGTTGGGCTGGGGACAAGTAGGGACTGCTTAGAGCTTGGAAAAGGCTTCTCAGATGCTGTTCGTTTGTCTGTTCCCTGTGTGCAAGTTTCTATGAGACGCTCTTGCACTGAGAATGCTAGCACTCAGGAAGTTGAGGAGGTAAAATTGCTATACATTATGGTCACACAGAGAGTTCCAGAACAGACTAAGAGAACTACAGAGCAAGACCCATCCCAAGTCATCAAAACTAACAAACAGCAATAAAAATGTATTAGATGACTAAATCCTTTTGTGTGTGTGTGTGATTTTTGTTTATTTTTCTGTTTCTGTTTCTCCAAATGGTCAAAACTTTCTCATATATCTAAAACTCAAGCCTTGGTTCTAATCTCCCTGAAGGTGAGTTGAGTTGCCCTGTCTTCAGTCAACCCTTGACCTCACAGCACAGATGTGTCACAGTTGGCTGCTCATGACTCAAAGCTCATAGAGGTTCCTCCCTACCCTGACCCTCCCACTCACCACTAAAGTACAGACCCTCCTTTACAACCAGAGGATGAAGTCCCTTTTCCTCGCTGGAAATCAGGCAAGAAAATCAACAACAAATTCTTCAGTTTACCCCACATATAGTCCTTAACCCTCTTTGCTTGGGGTCGAATGCTCCAGCCTTTTAAGGAAGCTGATGTTAGCCTGGGAGCTGGGATGGTCAGTCAGTCAGTATAGTCAGACTATAGGCTTCTCTGTCCACTGACATAAAAGAATAGTCGCAGGACCAACGGACACAGGCCAATAGAAGCAGGGATCCTATGTAGCCTCAGGATGAGGGTCTCTGCCATTCTAAATCCTCCCAGTTTTCCCCCCTCAACATTCTCTGCTATACTAGAAACTTGGGCACAGGAGGTTAGTCTCTTTAAGCCAAATGGCTACATATGCCATCTCCGTTTTAAAATACTAATGGGAAGTAAAGAATAAGTGTCACAAAGGGGTGTGACGGTCCACTGGATGGAGATGGAAAAGGTTCCTCACTAATATCCTCACTCCCTAGCAAAGGCAACCAGAGAAGCGACAAACATGGCTAGATTCCACGGCACTGTGTGCCTGGAATGCAGGGTGAGCTGGGGACCAGCCATCTTGCTATAGAAAACAGCTGGTTTGCAAGAAGCTTTGGACATCATCAGGTCTCTGGAAATGGCAAAGACCCTTTGTGCAGTTATCAACTTACAATGAATTCTTGGCATTGGTCACCTCAAGTGGGGAGCTATTGGTTGACAATTGCTTATAAGTGGGGTAGGGAACAGACTTGGGCAAATATTTTTGTGGAAGCCCAGGGCAGCTGCAGAGAGACGCTGTGAACTCCTAACGCATGTGCAATATGCCCTGTGGTAAAGAGACAGGCTTTTTGCACTAGAACGCACAGGGAATAGTTCCTAGCATTAGTATTGTAGAACACTGCCTGTGTAGGGCTGAAGTAAGAAAACAAAGCACAGAAAACACAAACAAAAAAATCTGACTGCTCGGCACTGTAGCTTGCCCAGTTAGATGAGGACAAAGGAATCACTCATCACCCTCACTCCTGCTGTCTGTGCTAACTTCTGTCCAACTGTACAGGTGGGAACCAACTCACTTGGAGAGATGTTGAAATGAAGCTATGAAAACCAAATCCCAAGCAAATTCCAGGAGACTCCAAAGTAAGCCAAGCATGACTGAAGCGCGTGGTCTGTTGGGTTTACTTATGGCTGCCGATCCAGAAAACTTAGTCTGTGGTTAGTTAGAAGGAACAGCTAAGTCACCAAGTTTGAGTGCTTTCAGGAGTAACCTGAGAAGAGAAGCCCACACTTTGTCACCTGCCACTTCGCTTCATCATTGCTGAACTCTCTAGAGGAGCCATGGAAACAGAAATGAGACGACCAAACACTGTTATTTGTTCATATGCCCATGACTTCTGGCAAGTGTGCATTGGCCTTCAGGAGCTTTCGGCTGAGGTACTTTCTGTTTCCTTTCCTTACTTCTTCCTCAATGTCCCTTGTCCCCTCCAGCCTGGGCTCTCACATCAAAACAAGTAATGTCAAATGAATTGAGATGTCTTTCTCTTTGACTTCTGCTGGGTGCAGGACCCATAAAATCATGAGAGTTAACATGCGGACTCTAAAGACAAGGATTTGGGCCCTGGGTCTGAATGACAGCACAGTATCTCTAAGTGTCTGTTCCCTTGTTCATATAGTAGAGGGGTAAACCAACAGACATCTCAGGGTTACTTTGGGACAACTGTAGTAGCACGAAGCATGAGTTAGTATAATCTGCAGCACATCATAGCACATACCACGAGCAACTGTGGTGCGCTACTGAGCAGACTTGAATTCCCTCCAGTGTGCCACAGGCAGCCTCAGCAGCAAAGAAATGGAAACAGAAAAAAAAAACATTCCTGGTGCCATGGAAAGAGCACCAGCTCCCCCATCCATGTTCCTTCCCTCTGCTCCCTACAAGCAAATGGCTAATACCCCATAGTGGCAGCTTCAGGACAGATGCCTTTGTGTGGAGGAGCCAGATCTGGTAGCCAGGGACTTGGTCCCATGGGGGAGCACAATTGAATTTTTCCTTTCCATCTGACAGTTCAGGACTGGCTGTTTCTTTCCAAACGAAGGCTGTTCTGGAAGGTCGTTGGGAACAGTGAATTGTGATTACGCTGGCACATTTTTAATTCTGTCTCATTACAGCTGCTGTTAAGGCTGCATTATAATAATTGCTTTAGTTCTGCTTTGGTATTTTCAGGCTCCTTTAATGTAGCTGTAATCTATGTGTATATTAAAGTAAGCAGAGTCAAAGAGCAGGGGCAGCCTTGTTAGACCAGAGAAATGAATGTTTAGGAGGTGGGATGGGGAACAGGCAAGGCTGGAGAACCTCAGAACAGGAGGGGAGTGCAAGATCTGGTCCCAGGTCTGACACATATTCATCCTGTGACTTTGAACCAGTCCAAGCTGCTTGTCTCAGTTCTCCCATCCAATAGAATCTAAGGATCTAAGGAGAAAGCCCAAAGCTGGCAAAGAGCCCTGAGCATGTCAGCATTGGCCCTCTGGAGTAGCAAGAGCAGAACCCCCGGAAGAGCCTGCCTCTTCCTTTCCAGCAGCCTCCAGAAGGATGGCCATATGATTTGTGGGGCAAGGACAAAAGTCATATGAGTAACAGAACACCCCCCCCCACTCCATTTCCACAGACAGTTTTGCTCTGATCACCTTCACTTCCTTTTTTTGTTTGTTTGATTGATGTATTTGAGCAGTTGCCATTCTGAAGGGATAACCTTGATCCAGGCATGCTACCCATTTGGTGGCAGCCTTGATTATTGAGACCTCTCCTTTTTATTCCCCTTTTGTGGCTTGGATGTAAAACATCTCTCAAGGGATCATGTGCTTGAAGATTTGGGTCCCATCTGGTAGTGCTGTCTTGGGAGATAGTGGGGACTTTAGGAGGTAGGTCCATCATTGTGTGCTGGGTCTTGAAGTTCGTGGCTGGGCTTCCTATTGTGAGGAGATGAGAGTTCCTAGCTCCACATTCCCACCATGATGTAGCTGCCTACTGCTATACCTTCTCAGCTGTGGGAGACTGAATCCTCTCTAAACTGTGAGCCATAGTAAGCCCTTTCTCCTTTAAGTAGGTTTCTGTCAGCTGTTGAGTCATAGTGGTAAAAAAAAGGTAACCTAGGCAACCCCTCAAGAGGTTAAATAATGTCTGCTTGGAGGGCCCAGTATCAAGTGGCTCCTCAGAAAAAGCACTGTGTGCCATAGTATCTTCCAGGAATTTACTTAGCATATAAGTTTCTTCCTATGAGTCCTGTGAGCAAAGTATCAGAGTTATCAGTTTAGATGAGCAAATGAAACTGAGGTCATGTTCAACTAGTGGGGACTACATATTTGCCCACATCATAGAGAACAGCCTACGCAGGATTGGTACCTTGTTCTCAGCACTGCCTCCTGTTCCCAGCACTCTAAGTGTTCCCATCCTCTGTTCCAAAGCTCAGGCCTGGAATTCAAGTTTGTCAATGAGAATAAATGTTGAAGTTGACACAGCTTTACATTTTATATCCAAAGCACAAGAGAGCGATAAAAAGGAGAGAAGTTGACACACAGTTCACTGCACACTGTAGCACAGGAAGGGGACCATAAAAGGGATGTGACTAAGCATACTCTTAAAGCAGGTGAACCAGACAGTCTCTGGGTTTTCTCACAATACTGCCTTTGCCTTACAAAGCACATTGAGGGTCATGGAAGCTCTTTGCGGGCCTATTCACCTCTACCTCCTTCACCTTGTATTTGGGTCAGGTAGCACTCAGCTATTCATGAAAGATTCTTGTTCATCTTCTTCCACATGGAGTAAGAGATCTTGCAGGCTTTTCCAGTGCCTTGCTCAGTTACAGCTCAGGGCAGATCTTGTAATCCTTCTTCAGTGCATACAATGGAAACATTACCCATTGCTATTCTAAATTGACATACTTGGGACACTGAATGTTCAAGAAGTCTGAAGGGTACTATCTCTTTCAGCTTCTCTTTGCCTTGGCTCTGATACATAGGGAAACCAGTGCCTCATGGCAACAGATAGCTTGTTTTATCCCTCAAATAGTCATCATCACTTAAAAAATCTTCATTGTTATGCATCAAACTCTCCCTAATTACCCTGTTTTTGACTTTGGGGATTAACCTACTTTGTCTTAGCTACTTTTCTATTACTGTGACAAGACACCATGACTAAGACAACTTATAGACTTCAGAGGGCAAGTCCAAGATCATCCTGATGGGCAGCACAGTAACAGGGAGGAAGGCTTGGGACTGGAGTGGCAACTGAAAGCTAATGAGGAATTGTGCAGACTTTTGAAACTTTCAAGCACACTCCCAACAATGATACATTCTATCCAACCAAGCCACACCTCCCAATCCTTCCCAAACAGTTCCAACAACTAGGGGCCAAGTGTTCAAACATAAAAGTATTCTCATGCAAAGCACCACCACTACCCCTTTTACACAATAGTACTTTGAATTTATGATGATAGCTAAAAGTTTTCCTGAGCCTCTCGGCTGCAAGATCCTTAGGTTCCTTTTCTCTTACTTCTGTTCAAATGTTCCTTAAAGAAGAAAAAAAAGTCAAAATATTTCCAACCTAAATGATGCCTGTAAGTAGTTTTTTCTTCTTCCCATACAACATTCTAGTCAAAATTTAGGGGTGACTGCCAATACCAACTCTGCTGAGAGTTGGAGAACACAGTTATGGCTTGCTTTTTGCCTTAATGAACTGACAGTAACATCCACAGTCAGGAAATACCAACAATGGATACACCACCTCCTTCTTCCTCCTTTTTTTCTTAAATTAGTGTGGTAGGTACATTCACATTTCAGAACAAATGCTATCCCACTTTGACCATCAGAACCGTGGAACTCACAGCCCATGGACTTAGATCAGCATCAACCTATTCCTTCCACACCATCTCCTAGACTCCCCTTTCTCACTGTGTCCCTTCTCTCTTTTTGATCTTCCTCCATCAGACCATACTGTTTAGTCCTCCCATTCTGCTTTCTCCCAGGAATAGGGCATTCCCCTTAAACAAGGCCCTTAATTAGTTAATAAAATTCCCTCCATGACACAGGCTGCTCTCCCCCAGAAAACCAGTGACAGATATGAGCACCATTTGGTCTAATTAGTTCTGATATTTCACACAACATATTTGCGAGGGTTTTTTTTGGGGGGGGGGTGAAGCAGGGAAAATGCTTCTATTAAAAGAACAGCAGGGAAGCTTGGATCCTCAGAAAGGAAGAGGGATCTTTCGTCAGTGTAGAGAGCCTTTGTGAACCAGAACCACCTGCCCCGGAACACTTGCCCTCTGTTTCTCCTTGCACCTCTCCCTGCATTAATTGGCCTGCCCAGGGCTGAGATTCACACTTTTCCATATTCCAATGACATGGCATTCTTTACTGAGGGATCTTTTCTAGTCTGGTGGCAGAGATCTATACAGGATGATGAGGTAACCCAAGAGGTGGCTTAGCTATGAAGTTCCAGAGAGCTGGGGCACAATGTTCTGGGTCTTACACTTTGACATTGGAATGATTACTGGATTCTTGAAGGCCACTTGGCAGTCTAAAGGCTATGTGTCAGGGCAGAGAGAGGGAGATGGGGTATGGGCACACCTTCAGCTGTTAGGATAGATGTCTCTAGAGATACAGAATATTGGCTATTATGAAGTGTGTTAATTAGAAGTTGCTCTTGACATAGAAAAATCAATCATTTCTTCCTCTGTCACAGTTGCTGTAATCTGTTTATAGCCTACAAGTTTGAAGAGCTACCATTCTACCATGCTGATCTGAATGTGCCCTTCTGTCTTCTTCTATCATGGCTCTAGTTCCATGAGCCACCTTGTAAGTCCACAACTGAAGACTGGACACTGACTCTATTTTTTATGGAATCTAATCCAGTGTCTATGGCCCATGAACTTTGGTAGAACCTAAAATAGAGCAAACAACAACAACAACAACAAAACAAAACAAACCCCTCAAGCTTTGTAAGAGTTCATGGAAGAAACTTTGGGATAGGACTCAGAACTCTTGGGTTCCTGATAAATTGATCCCTACTTTGTCTTTGGGTGATGACATCCCTTCTCCCAACCCACTCACTGATCTAAGATGCAGGAATGGAATGAACTCTGAACTTCAATGGAGCTCTAATGTCCACAGCTAAGCATGAGGGAAAAGGTTATCATAGTTAACTTATTTCTGTAGGGAATGGGTAAAGATAGCAAGACAAACCTTTGTGAGATCCCTTTGTGAGCTTGTGAGATCCCTCAGAGATTTCTACAATGTTGACTCCTTAGTCTACCTCTGTGTGAGTCCCTTGGAAACCAATGCCCAAGCATTCCCTGCTTCCTGGCATTGTGGTGATTTCAGTATTTGAATAACCTGTTCTTGTCCACATTTATCTTGCTTTTGACTCTCTCCAGCTGAGCCCTACCTGTAGTGGCAATCTATTATAGCTACCTTGAAACGGGGTGTGGCTGTCCCTTCTGAAGCAGGAGGCTCAAGAGTAAAAGTCTTCTTTCAAGTGGTATTTCAGAATGTGGGCTGGGAAGTTATCCTACATGTGGATTCCATCCCAGAATCATCAGACACTGTCCTGCTATTGCTCAGGGTTCCTTCCTTCCTCTGGAATGCTGTGGTAGGATTAAGAAGGAAAATGTCTTCTAATACTCAGCACCATGCCTGATTGCAGTAAATGCTCAATATAGGATAGACATTGTCATGTTGATGATACATGTGGTAACTTGTTATGACCCCTTTCTTTCCAATCATAAGTATTCTCTGCCAACCTACCTCAGTGTAATTGGTGTTCCCTTTTATGAGGGACTAGAAAAAAAGTTATTTAATTATATATTCCTCCTCTGTGAATTCTAAATTCTTTTTTTTTAAAGAGGCAAGAAGTCAAATAGAGGATTTTAAAATTAGCTCCATGGCTGGCAAATCTGAATTAGAAGGAGATTAAACTCAAAGATCTTCTCTTTAAATCTTTTCCTCTAGTTCCAGTTCTGGAGTCATTCTAAAGCAGAGCCGAGTAAGAAAAAGCCAAGAGTCTGCCCAGAGAAGCCTGCTGCAGAAGGGGGTGAAGAGAGAAGCTTACTGCAGAAGTGGCTGGATAGAGACGCCTGCTGCAGAGGGAAGCCTGCTGAAGAGAGAAGCCTGCTGGAGAAGTGGCTGCAGAGAGACGCATGCCGCAGAAGTGGTGGCAAAGAGCATCCTGCTGTGGACAGAAGTGGTGGCAAAGAGCATTCTGCTGTGGACGTGGCTGTAGAGACAATTGCGACACCTCAGCAGAGCCAAGAAGCCATGTTCTCACCCAACCCTTGAACTTTCTACTCTCCCAGTGAGAGGGAGGTGCAGAGGAGCAGGCAAGAAGGTGGCAGAATGCTTCCTTCCAGTGTTTCAGCAATGTTTGGGCTAGGATAAGGTAGAAAGACAGTAAAGGTTCCCACAGCGTCCTGCTAAAAATGTTTACTTGGGGAGATGGCAGCTATTCCGGTGGTGTGAGGTCACCAGAAGGTCTTTGAGATGCTTCCCAAAGTTATTTTCAAGACTGCTAGATTCTTCACACAGTGCAACACAGCATACACATGTAGTATATGTAATTACCATAGAATTGAAACACAAAAGCAGTGTGTGATAGTGAAGGCCACCACTGGGGGATGTAGTTCAGTAGGAGGGGCTTGGTCAACATGCATGGGGTCCTCAGTTTAATCCCTGATCTTTGCAAAAGAAACAAACATTCTATTAAACATGGAGTTGAGGGTGCATAGGTAATAGTGAGAGAGTCCTGCACAAATCATTATGTTCTCATTTCTACCAAGCCCATGGGCAGTTTTGTGCTCATGAGACATTTTAATACAATTTCTATAGGTGTGATTTATGAATCAAGGGATAAGCTTATTATGTCCCATACTGTAGTGCTACAGCAGAATTTGTTTTCCACTGTTCTGGGCTGTGTGCTTTGGAAACCAACCCCCAACCCCCATGTCCAGAACAGGTCCTGGAAGTTTTCAATCAACAAGTCTCTATTCCCTCTAGTTCTTGTTCCATTGAAAAGTTGCCTAGAGTTCAGCCAGAGGAGTAGATGAAGAGCTGTTGTCTTTTTCAGTGGTGGGGGGGGGGTGGGGGTTGACATCATCCTGCTGACAGTTTGGATAGATGTAGTTCCCTGGAGACTACAGGTGGTCGTTTCTTTACTGATCCCCTTTCTGTGATCTTCCCTCCTGCTTCCTGGGTCCAGACTCTTTCCTTGTGCACTTCACAGCAGGAGGTAGTCTTTTCCTGAGCCCCAATCCCTTGGTCCCTTGTCTAGTTCCCTTCTTAGATCAAATTCCATTTCTGAAATCCCCACGTATCAGCCTAGGCAGTAGCCTCAATGTCTACCTGGTGTAGATGCAGCCATTCTCAAAAGGTGTACCTTAGCAGCAAGGTTCTCATTAGCATAGTCTCTGGTTCACTGATACTAGGCAGAAACGACTTTGACCTAGTCCCTGCCCTGACCTTGCTCCTGTCCCCTAGATACATAACTGCAGCATTGGGCAGATGAATATTCTGCATCAGACAGATTATCTGTCCCACCCCCATCCTTTCTGCTTTGCCCTGCTTCTAGCAGGAGCCCCCTTGGATCCTGTGCAATCGAGGCCATGTCATTGGTGACATGTCACCTGTCACTTCTTTTTCTCATGAGGTATTCAACTGTCACTCAAATAGCACACAGTCCTATGAATTCACCATCTTATTTGGCAACTTATTTATTGTTTTTAATACTTTGTCAGAAAAGCATTAATGTGCCTTTAAATACTGGATTTAAATGGGTTTTCTCTAGGGAGTTTCTTGTACTGGGAGGGGAGAGGCTAACATTTATCCCCTAAAGAATACATCCCTAATTTTATCTTGAAATTGAATAAGAAAGTAAGATGCTTGCCACAAGCATTTATTTCCTAGGTGGCAGATGCATGGAGATACCTGCAGAGAGATGGGGAAACCACAGGACATAAACACAGTATGTCCCTGTGTATGTGTGTGGTAGATGACCCTTCAATCCCTCCTGAGTTCACCTACAGAGAAATGCCTGCTTGGAGAACATTTCTGCCTCTTGTTTGACCATTATATCAGAATTATTTATCTCACTCTAGCATTGACCAAGCCCTGCCAGAATTTACAAGCATGAATCATTTACTCCCCAGGCAGCCTTATATGATGGATACTTTTACTCTTCACTCTACAAAAGTATAAACTAAGAGGATATGGAGCCTGTTGAAGGTCACCACGTATGTAGGAAACAACAAAACAGACATGAGAAGCCAGCACCTGGTGGCAGAAACTATGTCCCATTCCCCAGGTTGTCTCTCAGGCATGACTATCATTTTGAGCGTTATTTTGATAAGCTGTGTGATAGGATAAATTGTGGCAAGGGATGGTACCTTTCGGTGGGCTGTGCCGAGGTATACTGCTGAGAAATTATACCATGTAACAGATCTAGTGTGAGAGGTTTATTGGGGGAAGGGAGAGCAAAGGCAGTCTTGGAAGGGGGCCATGAGGGAGAGAGAGGCAGCCAGACAAGGAGAGGAGGAACAAGGAGGCAGAGACAGAATGAGAGATGAAGAGAGACACGAGAGAGGAGTGGGAGAGAGACAGGAGAGATGGGAGAGAGATATGACATCTGGCAATCAGAGTGAGATCTGGGGTGGCTGCGGGACCCTTTTATGCTCAGCACTCGCCTGGTACCCTTGGCAGAGGCAGGAGATGGTTCAAGCTGCTGCTAGGTCCCTGAGAGCAGACCAGCGGAATCACCCAATTACTCCCACTGGGGACCACTCTCGGATTCAGGCCCTTGCTTCACTCTCCCTCCATGGGACAGGATCTGGACATACAACATCTTCACTGCCCAACAGGGAGCATGATTCACCTCTGGCATCTGCTTTCTTCACCTGGAAGGCTGGATTCTGTGTGATGCAGGGTTGAGTTTATCCTCAGATGAACTCGTAACAGAATCCCCATCACCACAGTCCAATTGGCAGCCATACAGCATCTCCAATCTGGCCAAAGACCTCCATCGACAGTGCTATTCATCTCGTCCTTCATGGACCTCATGGCTGCTTTTGATGATTGGATCCAGAAAGCCATCTTGTCAATCCGTCCAGCCCCTGTATAACCTAAGATGCTCCTACCCCTCACCTTGAGGCACTAGGAATGGTTTACACTATATTACTTCTCACAGTTTGCATCCTTATCCCTCCATTTGGTGCTACCAAGGGGCCATGTAATATGAAAAGTGAAAAATAATGAGTCAGTGGGGAAGGAGGCTATGATTAGAATATGCTTTATAACAAATACTCAGAGCTCATTGACTGCTTCAGACTGACATGTGATAGGTTAGTATCTGAATCTGACTTGAGACTGAAGAGTCTTGTGAGTCCCTCGGCCACCTGCATGTGGGTTAGCTGCTTAACTAAGACAGTATCTAAGGGGCATATGACGACGAGTGATTTTGTGGCACCCTTGTGCGTTCCAAAGCAACAGCAGGTATGGGGCTGGGTTTGGAAATCTGGGAAACAGGATTCTAGTGCTGAGCCTCAGCTTTCTTGTCTAGGTAGCGAGGGACTCTGGTGGGACTTTAGGGCTTGGTTCTTGGGCATCTGAGACTAAAGATAAGTCCCTCACCCATGCAGTCACACAGCATGAGGCTAACCAGCAAGGGAGGGCCAGACACTATGGAGGCCTTCTCTCTGTACAGAGGCAAGGGAAGGAGGCAAGCAAAGTTCAAACTGGCATATCTGGGGATAGGAGGTTGGGGGATAGGAGGAGGGGAAGTAGGGAGTAGCTCTGGCATTCATTAGCAAGGCTCTGATTAATAGCATCCACTTAGATGACATTTGCACACTTCCCTCCCAACTGTCAATCCTGCCCCTAATAGCCCCGATGTCATAGTGTCTTCTGGTAACCTTGCTCCAGATACAAGACAGGCTGGGTGGAGGCTCCAAGGGCAAATGAGAAAGAACTTGATTAGTGACGGACAACTGTTACCTGTGGGTCCCAGGATTGAAATCCTTCACTGAAAGTCCATGGCTAAGTTGAGTAACAGATCTGTTGTAATAATTATTTAAAAATACCCTCAATAGCTGACACCATCCGGCCACATGGCATTAGTGGGTACATTCATCTCAGCGGTGGCCGGTTCTAGGGCACCATGTCATGCTACCCCCAGCTATTCTCTGTCCCTGGTGGTCTCTCCACCCCAACTAGCTGCATTCTGTGGCCACCTTCTCCCAGCCAGCTCCCTGCCACGAACTCTGCCCACACTCCCAGCAACCTGTCAAAATCAAGACTCAAAAAACTTATAATTTAGCAATCAGATTTATATGTTAAATTCTCAATCAACAATATGTCCACACGATAAACTCAGAGCCAATTGAATAATGATGTAAACCACCCACCTAAATAAGACACACTGACCTATAAAAACCCATCCTTTAAGAAATAGTCATAGCTACCTGTGGCCTTTTAAGGCCGCACAGATCTGGGTCGTCGTCCTCTGCCTCCATCTTCTCTTCTTCTTCTCCTCTCTTCTCTTACCAGAACTCTGTGTTCGCCCCACTTTCTCTCTGCCCAATACAGGCTTCATCTTAACTTGAGCCAACCCTCCCCTACATATAGACATCAACCTACACAGATCTGTTCATCCCCAGGAAAAGCAAACAACTGAGACTGGCCCCCCCCAAGGTTTCATCTTTTTCCTAAGAAGACAACACAGGTGGTAGGGATTCCTTTCTGGGGGATGGAGTGACCTGGGAAGATATGGGGATGTGGGTCTCCATAGCATCAGCATCTGTCCCTGTTCTTTCTCCTTCCTTACCCAGCACCCTGCCCTGCTTCCTTTCCCTGACCTAGCCACTGTCAGGCTCTGCCCATGATGGATTTCTCAGGCTTCATTTAGTGACATGACCATCCTAGCGAAACATACAAATGGTCCTAATATGCAGTAAATGGTTTTTTACCTCCTCTCATTTTTTTTTACAGGAAGAAATTGGCTTTATGCTTCCCCTGTGCCTCCTCCCATTTGCAGGTGGACTATTGTAGGGGGAGAGGTCCCCACCACTCCTTCATTTGTGAGGCTGTCAGCTCTGTTCCAAACACCACTCACTCACTGGAGAGTGGAGGGGGCAGCTCGTTTTTAATTAAATGTCCTATGTGATGTTAATTTCTAACCAGGGGCTATCTTGGCTGGCTCTGCAGGACAGCCATGGGGAAGAATGTAGGCATCTCAATGAGCTTTATTTACTAGTCTTTTAGATTCTAGAAGATTCTGTGTACCCCCTCTGTGTCTCTGTGTCTCTGTGTCTCTGTGTCTCTGTACCTCTGCCTCTGTCTGTCTGTGTCTATCTGTCTGTCTCTGCATCCTGAATTTCTTGCAGGGTGCCTTTGGTTCTGTTTGTTTTTTCTTGTCTTCTTCCACTTAAGCAGAAGAGGCTGAGAGGTTCTATGATTTCGCTGTATTAAAGGAGTTTGAAGGAGAACTCTGAGCAATACAGTTCAGGAGACAGATCAACATCTAGTCACTTCTCAGAAAGGAGGCCCTGACAGTGCCAAACTCAGCCTCTTTTCACTCTAAGTCATCCCAGGGACCCACTAGG
The DNA here is from genome assembly GCF_021556685.1 of Rattus norvegicus. Taxonomy (NCBI): domain Eukaryota; kingdom Metazoa; phylum Chordata; class Mammalia; order Rodentia; family Muridae; genus Rattus; species Rattus norvegicus. Next base: position 61,449,638 of record NC_141537.1, read on the forward strand.
TCATTCCCTCACCCTTAGGCTGTCTCCATGTGTCCCTTCTGCCTTACGAATTGGTCCCACTTAGATTCCTCCAGTGGTTTCATTTCTCTCCCTTCCTGCAGACCTAGCGATCTCAGGCCTCCAGTCTGGGCCATCTGCTCTTTTCCATAAGTGGAAATGTCTAGAAACCCATGAGAGGAGCGACCATTGTGGAGAGGGATTGCTGAGGGAACTGGGTGATGACTAGATAGCCCTTCCATAGTTCTTATGAGTACTTTGGAAAGAATAGATAATTGTGCCTCAAGGAAGGGAAAGTCCTGTCTCCTACCCTCAATGCCTCTTTCTGTGCCCTGCTTCCTGCGAGCTGCCTATTGTGTGCCCAGGAAGGTGGACAGCAACAGAATGTCACACTGCAGCAGCCTCCTCCCTTTTCTGCTTGCTACTACTGTCTCTATGACTTCAGAAGCAGCTGCTTCTTGACTCTATCCTGCCTGCAGAGTTGGGGTATGGGAGTGGGAAGGAAAAAGAGAGTCGTATTGTAGTTCATCCATCATGGCCCTACCATAGTGTTCTAGTTTGGGAGGAGCCTCCTTGGTGAGACTGACTGTCCACCTCACTACTTGGCAAACAGAGAGACAGACATCATTGCTTGCCTTATTAATATGCATACCCGTGTGTGTTAGCTAGCATGCACCCATGCGTGCACACATTCATTTTGGAGCAGTGGCTGAATGTTCGACACACAGGTCCTGAATAATGCCTGGTGCTTACGAGATACTCTGATGTCAGGATACTCTTTGGAGAGAATAGATCATTGTGCCTCAAGGAAGGGAAAGTCCTCTGAGGATGTTCAAAAGTTCTATAGAAGGCCGGGGCTGGGAATGGTGCCCATTACCTACTGAGGTTCTCACTACTTATATGGCATCAGACCACACCTCCGATGGTGGTGAGCCTCAGAAAGGAATAAAAGAAGAAAAAGTGGGGACTTCCAGCCAGCTTGGACTCAGGACATGACAAACATTGAGGGGAGTTAGTGACTGAAAGGGCTATCCATGAAAGCTATGTCATTTGGCCTATACAAAATATTGTGGCTGCCTACCAAGAACTGAAAAGCAGTTAGCTCTGTGTTGTGCCAGAGGACAAAGCTAGGACAGTCAGTCATACCATAGGATTAGAAGGGATGTTTTCTTGCTTGCTTTCATTTTGCAGTGTTAGAACTTAAGTCTAGGACTTTCTTGACAAAGTAGTTTAGCATTGAGCCACACCTATAACCCACATGTACAGAATTTAATTTTTTTTTAAGATTCATTTTTTAAACTGTGTGTGTGTGCGCACGCGCACCTATGTGTGTGTGTGTGTGTGTGTGTGTGTGTGTGTGTGTGTGTCCAGATCTCTGTGGTGCTAGAGTTATTGGCAGTTGTGAGCAGCCCTATTTGGATGCTGAATACTGAACTCTGGACCACTGCAGTATATACCCTAACCACTGAACCATTGGCCAATCTCTCCATATCACCCACACATACACCATGTAGTAGACCTGTTTTATATATTTTGCCCTTCATCATAGTCTTATCTTGCTTCTTTGTGTCAAAAGGACTACACAGTGATTTGGGACAGATGTCAACAATTATATTACTCCATTTTTCATTACTGTAATGAAATAGTTGAGGCAACGTTTATGAAGAAAAGAGGTTTAATAAATTCAGTCTGGAAGGCTGAAAGCCCAAACGGTAGAGTCCTAACCCCCACAGGGCCCTGCCTGGCTGTCTCACATCATGGAGGTTGACAGTGCACTGACAAGAGTGCGTATGAGAGGGACAGATCACTTGGAAGGACACGGAAGCCAGAGTGTGAAGTGTTTAGTCTCGCAACCTTCTCCTGCACCTTTCCTCTTGAAAGTTCTACCACTGCTCAGCAGTACCCCGTTGGGGATCAAATTTCCAAACGTGAACCCAGGGCAAAACACTTGTCCCATATCCAAACCACACCATCACTGGTTGAAAGGTTCCTGCTCTAGGGAAAAAGCTAAGCAAGATCATACATGAGTCTTCCCCTTTTGGGGCAGGGTGGAGGTGTTTCACATTCTAACCAATTTTCCTCCTATGAACCCAGGGCCACAGAAATAAGAGGTGGCTTCATCTGGCTTCTAGAACTTTATACCTGCTGAGGCCCATACAGTCTTGAGGCCCTTTGACCTCTTGCCATATCAACCCTTCCCTCAGAAAACAGTCATTGCATGTCCTCCTTGCAGGGCCGGACCTTCAGGATGGGGGTCTGTTTGAGATTTGGATTCTAGACACAGAAACAAAACACACACACACACACACACACACACACACACACACACACACAACACATGTGCACGTGTGCGCACACATACACACACACACACAGAGAGAGAGAGAGAGAGAGAGAGAGAGAGAGAGAGAGAGAGAGAGAAGGAGACAGTGGCCCTGATGAGATGAGCTTCTGGGGCTCAGCAGAGTGAAGGCAGGTCCTTTCCATTACCCTGCTCTGTGCCACATCCTGCTTTTCCCTGCCGTGCTGTGACTTGGCTTTGCTGTCTGCCACTCAGAGAGTGCAGGACTAAGGCACAGGCAAGCACAACAAAGGCATGCCAGGGTAACTAAAGCCCAGGTTTGGGAGACAGAGTCATGGCGGTGAGAACAAATATGCGTCGAAGCTTCCAGCAGACTTTAGACACCTTGATTAATCATAACTTGCTGCACATTATTTCCCCATAAACAAACTACAATGTTACTCCTATAAACAGCTTTATCTTGACAGCTGCAAAATGTCAGGATTTAATGTAGAATGAGCGGAGACACACCATATGTTCCCACTCCAGGCCTGGAACACGCCAACTTACAGCCTACTGCCTCCCTCCAAACACGTGGTTACAAAAGAGGCCTGGACCTCTGCCTTGCCACAGCTGTCCCACTGCTCCTGAGTCCCCAGGCCCTGGTTTTCTGGACTATAATGGCTCAAAAAAAAAAAAAAAAAACCAACCTCAAAGGAAGGCTCTGCTCCGAGGGTGTGGAGCTGTGGAGCAGTAAGCCAAATGGAGCTTGGCAAGTGCGGCTTCAGTTGAGTTGTTATATATAATTTTTAAATAACTTAATAAATACAGGTGTACCTCATGGAGAAACCCATGGTGATAGTGTAATTAAGAGGAAAAAGGCAATATATTTCTGGTATCCTGCTAAGGAGGAGATCTAGCTTTGCCAGTGCAAAGCTTATGAAAGGAGGTCCCATGGAAATGAACAGTTAGGAACACGTTAAGCAAAGAAAAAGAAATAGAACCCCCTGAGTTAAAAGTGAAAAGAGAGTCTGTACCCTGAGCAGGAATGTCACTCATCCTTCTGTTGCTGTGACAAAATACCTGAGAGTGGTTACTTAAAGGGAGGAAAGATTTTTGTTTTGCGCGTGGCTTCAGCGCTTTCGGCTCATAGTCAGCTGCCTCCATTGTTACATGGCTGTGGTAAAGCAGAGCACGGCAGAAGATTGTAGAGCCTGACTACTCAGTTCATGGTGGCCAGGAAGCAGTGAGATAAGACAGGGCCGGACATGGTGTATCTCTTTCCAGGTAAGTTGTCTAGTGACACACTTTCTCCAACTAAGCCAAAACTCCCATGTTATACTATAGATCTATCAAAAGGTTGATATTGGTTATAACATAGCCCCCAGCATCTAATAAACTCCCCCTGCAAGCCTATCATTTGGCAACACAAACCCCAATGTATGAGTCTCCAAATATATAACATAACTCAACTTCAAACCAGAACAAATGTTTTCCCTTCCCAGAGAGAAGGAAACAGAGTCCACCCCACATACAAAGATGCACTTAGATAAGCTGTCAGTTTTTTTCCTGGATAGAACTATTTCTTCTCAGTGTCTCTACCCTTCTGATCAACATATCTATGCTAAAAGATCTGAAAACCAGAAGCCAATTCAAACTGTTGCCTGTTAAATTAATAAAGTTATATGGGAAGCCTGTCATACCCATTCCCTTATGTGTTGTCTGCCCTCGATGTGAGGATTTATTTTGTCAACTTAGTTACATTGAGAAATGCTCAGGACAGTATCAAAGTACACCTCTGGGTGTGTCCAGGAAGGTGTTTCCAGAGATGACTAGGCCATGCCTGTTCTGACCTCATGAATACACGGTTCCACTGATGGAGTCCTAATATGAAATATTATTCCAAAGTGACATATAACTAGGGTCCCAGTTAAAGAAAGCTGGTCCCTGGAACCATGTCCAGAGGGCTTTGTTGTCCTAAGCCATCACTTATAATTTTATATTTAATTTCTACCCACTGTGATGTGAACTAATTTATTCTGCTATATTCCTCTCTGACACAATGGACAAATATGAAACCATGAACATAAATCAGCTCCCCCACTTGTTTCAACTAATGTAGAAAACATACTGAGGAGTTGCATGCATTGCTACCTGACCTTGTGGCTCTTATGTCTTTTGAACTGGTACATAGCAGAAATCTGGGATGCCTGTAGAAACTTAGTAGAGAAATCATGGAATGCTATGAACAGAGCTCAGAAGATAATTCTGGTAGGAGCTCAGGAGATAAGACTGCTCTCAAGAATGTGGACAGTGAAAGCCAATCATGAAATTTCAGACAGGAACATATGCTCCACTGAGAGTTGAGCTAGAGGCCACACATGTTACAATGTATAAGTAATCTGACTACATTTGATCTATGTCCTGAGATTAAGACTAGGATGAATGGATTAATTTATTTTGTGGTGGGAATTTTAAGATGTTTTTGGAAAAGTTAATAATGGCAATCAGGAGCAAAAGGCAGAACAGAAACACTTGAAAGATATATGATTTGGACAGAAAAAGAGCATTTTTAAAGTCGTGAGAAGGAGAACATTGTCAAAGAAGTTAATGCCATTAACAAGGAGCCTAGCACTTTGTCTTTGAACAGCAGGAAAGGGCACATCCCAGGGATGGGTCTGATACTATAGGATTAACCTTTTGCATAGTCTTGCTTTTCTCCTATCTCTCTATTTGTCTTCATTTTACTTCTGTTGCTGCTATAAAATGCCCCTAAACAAAAGCTACTTACGGCAGAAAAGATGGGTAATTTAGCTCACAGTGTTAAGTTATAATCTATACTTGCGAGGAAGTCACCATGATAGGAGCCTGAGACAAGTCACATTGCATCCATAGTAAATACAAAACCAGAAAGGAATGAATGGGTTCATGCAGGTTTGTGCTTGGCTTGCTTTTTCCCCACTCTTGTACTTTGGGATCTCCTACGTAGGAAATGGTGACACCCACAGTGGTCAAATCTTCTTAGCTCAGTTAATGTACTCACAAGAGCCAACCGCAAGACCAACCTGGTGTAGGCAGTTGCTCGAGTGCTTCAGATTTTGTCAAGTTGGTAATTTAAGCTAGCCATTGCAATGACCCCATCCCCCTCTTTTTGAATAATATTTATCACTGCAGTATTGTTCATTTGAAATATATAACTTGTTTTTGATTTTATAGACTCCCTCAACTAAGAACTTTGAGTCTTGGAGGAGACTTTGAACTTGGGCTTTTAGACTACGTTGGAACCATAACTATGAGGACTCTAGATGTCAAATAGAACTAATTTTTCACTATGGATTTCATATGAATCTTTTGAAGGCCAGGGGTGACATTTATTATTTAAGGAGATGTGTTTGAGTGTCACACTAACACAGATAGCTAATTTGGTCATTTACTAGTTTGTATTAAATACCTAGAATATTAGTAAAGCATTCCTTTGTGGTGTCTATGAAGGCTTGATGGTCAATTATCATTATAAACTTGATTGGGTTTAATATCAGCATGAGAGTGTTCCTAGAAAATTTTAACTGAAAAGGGAAGACCCATCCTGAATGTGGACATCGCTATCCCTGACTGGGCAATAGTAAAGGAAGAAATCAAGTTGCTTCCTGACTGGGGGTGCAGTGTGCCCATTGGTCTCACATTCTTGCTACCAAGCATTGTACACTATATTCTCTCAAACTGTAAGTCAACAAAAAACACTTCCTCTCTTAAGTTGTTCCTTGTCAGATATTTGGTCACAGCAAAAGAAAAGTAATATAGAAGGTATCTTGAGACATGATTAGGTCATAAAGTTTCTTACCTAATGAACAGATTAATCCCTTGATGGGGATTGCAGTGACGTAGTAGCGTTATTGTAGGGTAATAAAGGTAGGAGCTGGGGCCTAGTTGGAGAGAGTGGGCCATTCGAAACACATCCTCAGGACTAGTCTTACCTTAGCCTCTTCCAATGCTCCACGCCTCTGATTTCTGGCCATCGTGATATAAGCTGCTCTCCGCCACGCCTCTTCATGCCACTAAGGACTGACACTTCCAAAACTGTGAGCCCAGATACGTGATACTCTTTGAGTTGTTTCTCTCAGGTGTGTTTGGTCATAGTGATGATAAAATTAGCATACTCCAAGGTCATAGGACCACATAACTGAAGTATGTATTATCTGACCTTCGACTAAACAAGTGAGTGGATCCCTCCACTGTGTCACTCCCAACTTAGACACTTGAGACACGTGTAAGGTTTTTTTTTTTTTTTTTGCAGACAAACTGTCAATCCCCTTCTTTTGACTCTAGATTTCTGATGTGACCCTAGGGTAATACTGCCTGCCCACACCGAATTGAGTTGGTGAGAATATCAACCCCAACAGGGCCAGGTGGGTTGAAGTCACTGTCAGGCTTACTCCTATGACTTGCTGCTGGAAAGGACAGAAGTGATTTGTCCTGGATAGTTGCTCCATGAAGAAGCCATCACCATCCTCAGACAGAATAGATATAACTGTCAGCCCCTTTTCTAAACTCCTAGCTATGCTGTGGGTATATGAGACACCCAACCCTGGGTTGACCTTCTGGGTGATTCTTTTGACTACAGGAGTGGTTGTTTGTGTTTCTTGTGACCAGAGAACCCCAAGTGATGTCAGAAGACTTTCCCTGGCCTCTGCTGTCCAAGAGTCAGGGACAGACTCAGAGCCACTTTACAGGTAAGAAGTAGAAACTTAAGGGTTCTTCAGAAAGCTGGTTAGATGGTGTCTTGCTGGGGTAAACTCATGAAGGAATGTTTCGTTAAAGTGCACACAGGTGTGAAGAAACATTTCGCTGAAGCAGACACAGGAGAGAGGATGTTCTGCTAAAGACAACATGTGAAAGGATATGTGATGAAGGATTCCTTGCTAACAAAACACATGTATTGGTGCGCCTTATATTGTGTAGTTGAGCTGCATTTGTTGGGACTCTATAAAGAGAAACTCACCAAAAAGCTTCTGGTGCTGTGCTGCAGTTTATTGTCATGCTGATTGGATGCACGTGCTGAGGCAAGAGCCTGGCGAGGACATGTGATTTTCAGGGAATATAAATAAGACTCTAGAGAGTGATGGAGACAGAGCTTGGCTTGTGGGTCTTTGCTGAACTTCGCTTCCCTGAGAGAGGCAGAGCTGAGAATTTCTCCTGGTGTTCCTGCTGGTCCCTCCTGGTGTCTCGCATCAAGGCTGAGGCCTGGCTATGTCTGCTAGGTTGTGTCTCTGCTGTTGTTAACCTAACATTACCATACTGGACTGCTGGTGTATCCATGAAGTGTTCTCAACTGGGTCAAGCTGCTGCTAACTTACAAACTGAACTGCCTATTTCCAGACAACACAAATGGGAATTGCTCCAAAGAACCTTTCTAAACAGGTCCACTGCCCCTCCCTCCCCTTTATCCTTTCTTTTCCACTATCTCTGGTGGGTAGTGGGCTATAAGAGAGGTTAAAACATTTTTTTAAAATCTTAAAAAATGGAATATTAAAAAAATTAAAGTTATGTAGGTATCTCTCAGCTTGGTCCTGGTCGACCTACATTTATATCCAGTGACACCCCCCAACCCCCCCTGCCACTCTACTAAGTTCTTCTCCTGAGTCCTGGCATGAAGTGTAAGTTTAAATAGTGGGTAAAGGATAATGGCTAACTAAGCAGTCCTGGACAGTGTGTAGTCCTGCCCACCACTAACCCAGAATCATTTTTACTCCAGTCTTTCCTGAAAAAATGGTCTGGCTAGTTACCAGACGTCTTCATTATGGTTTTATTGCTATGAAGAGACACCATGATGAAGGCATCTCTTATAATGGGCATTATGTAACTGGGGCTGGCGTACAGATTCAGAGGTTCAGTCCATTATCATCTAGGTGGGAACATGGCAGCATCCAGGCAGGCAGGGCGCAGTAGGAGTTGAGAGTCCTGCATCTTGATCTGACTGTAGCCAGGAGAAAATTGGCTCCCATCTAGCCAGGAGTAGGGTCACTATGCCCACTTCCAAGTAACATGCTTCTTCCAACAAGGCCACACCTAACTGCAATAAGGCCACACCTCCGAAAAGTAATACTTCCTGGGTCAAGCATATTCAAACCACCACACCAGAACTGTCTGAAATCTGTTTCTCAGACAGTGCACCCTTCCTCATCTCTTTTAGCTGTCATCAGAGTCTCAGCCTTTTCCTTCTCCAGACATAAAACTCCTGGACTTGGGGTTCATGAACTCTAAAATTTGATAGTCTAAGGGAATGGCATAATCATGTCTCCTTAGCGTATCTTCCCTCCCCCCGCCCAGGAATGTTAAATTCCACAGTACTTACGGCTTTGTGTATTGCAGACTTGTTTTTCTCTAGTATACCATAATCCAGTTATTATACGACTGTTTTTACTTATGCTATCTCAGAGTTTATGAAGGCCCTTGAGAGTTTGAATGTACCCCTTAATTTTCCCATTGGTTTTGCATCGTGGCTTAGTTAACATCTTGGTCCTGTGCCTGCAGACCCCTTACCCTCAGAAGCAAGCAGTCCTTTCTGCTGATACTCTGAATGTACGCCCTGGCTATGTCTCTTGGCTCTTATTTTCATCCACTCAAGCTCAGGACATGACTCCCACTCCCATGTGCTGCTCCCGTCCTCTTCCTCCCCCTCAGTCTTGACCTTCTGACTTTCATCACCAAGGTCCTGTTATGTTCAGTTTTACTGTGACTGAAAGTTCTACACTCAATCTCCAAATGCTCTCGGCTAGCATCCTGTTGGCTGATACCAGATAGGACATGCTCCAATCTCAGAGCCCTTGAGAGAGACATAAACCTTCCAGATTGCCTCCTAGGACTCCTTACATGTATCTTTGCCTCTTTCTTACCCCACCCCTTCCTCTCTTGCCCTATCTCCTTCTTTGATTTGACAGAATAGACACATGACACCATTTTGTCTTGAATTCTCAATCTTCCCATTTCTGCCTTCCCAGTCATGGAAGTCCTAGAATACCCAGACTGGGTTTACACACTTTCTGTAGCCAGGTCTAAGACATCCTGTGTGGGTCATCCCACAATATCTGGTCTAGCAGCAGGGTAGTGTAACCATGAATCCTCTGGGGAATGCACAACTGACAAAGCTTATCAGGACAGCTAACACTCAAATCCCAGAACTCCTGGCCCAGCTCTTTCTCTTGGAATCCAGAACTCTTGCTGCTTCAGGACCACCGAGGAGAGATAAGCCTCGCAACACTTGCATTTCATGCTGGTCTGGGAAGGAGATAAATTATTCTCTGCCCTGCTTCTGTTTACTGCCTGCCCACTTTCATGGTGGGCCAGTGCCTTTTGAATGTAAGATTCTGTTTGGATGTCAGAGTCAGTCTTAAGAGTGAACTCTCTTCAATTTTCTTATGCCAAGAGAGCTCTGAGAATGTGCAAAACATTGCACATCTTAATCCCGCTGTCTGGGTCAAGAAGGGATCTTGGTTCCTTTCCAGTTGGTGGAGTCTTCCAAAGAGCAGATTGTCCTAACCCAACTCTGCCCAAACAGAAGAATCTAATTGTGCCCAAATAAGGCTTCACCCTCAAGACAAAGATGTCCTTCTGGGCTTCTGAAGTCACATCTGAAAGTGACTGACGGATGTGGGTCCCTGCTGCCAGCAACATCTCCAGGAACCATGAAGTCAAAACAAATCTGGTGGGTGAGAGGGAAATTCTGGGAAGAAGATAAACATGTGGAAGTGGTCAGGACAGGCCTGCTCTATTAAACAGACTGAATCATTTCTCCAAGCTTTCAGAACGTCCCTGAAGATCTGAAAATTCTGTTCAAGAAGCAACCTCTCCCAGCCTGCTTCTTATACCTGGAATATGCAAAATGTGCATCCGACCACACACCTTGTGTCTGATGCTGGATCTTGGTCTTTATGATTGAGTGAAACATGGCCTCAGGTCACCACCCTGTCCTCATACAGTACAGTCTCTCTGAGGTTGGCAGCTCACCTCATTAGCTCTGTGAGGTTTCGATAATAGTAGTTAACCAATAAGTTAGATGTCATCTCTGACCCAGCCTCCTTTCCCAGCTCTGTGCTCCCAGCACAGTAGAACACAGTGGATATCTTTTTAGTTAACTGTCCTTTTGTTGCTTGATTTTGAAGACTTGACTCTAGAACTCAAAATACTCTTGGTACCTTTGATAGCTATTCTCTGTTGTCGACTCGACTGTCTGGAATGAGCTACAATCCAGAATTGAATGTATAATGAAAAAGAATCAAAAAAAAAAAAAAAAAAAAGGAAAGAAAAAAAAAAGCATAGGCCCAGGTGTGGTGGTTACATGCCTTTAATCCCAACATTTAGGGGACAGAGGCATGCAGATCTCTGATTCAAGGCCAGCCTGTTCTACAGAGCAAATTCCTTGATAGTCAAGCATAGACAGTGAAGGAAATCATTGAAAACAGAAAGCTCATGAAGATGTAGGACTCTTGACTTCTCCAGCACCATGTCTGCCTGTGCACTGGCATGCTTCCCACCACGATGATAATAGACTAAACCCCTGAAACTATAGGCCAGCCCCAATTAAATGTTTCCTTTATAAGCGTTTCCTTAGTCCTGGGGTCTCTTCAGAGCCGTGAAACACTAAGGCATAGTATCTAAAATGGAAATACAATGAAGTAGGCAAAACTATGCTCCAGTCCGTTCAAGCAGAGGCTTCTCGTTTATGCAGAGTCAGACTTGCTATGTCATTTTAAAGACAACAATGAGTCATTTACCCCATCTCTCAGGAATGTGACTTCTTTGTCTGTATGTGTGTACATCTATGGGCATATGCTGATCAGGAGAATACAGTGTGAGTCTTAAGGATGTTGATAGGGAATCTTATCTCTAATCTTCCTCTCTAAGTTAATAGGCATTTGATGCCAGTCTAATATAGTCCCATGGGGAAAAGCTTGCTCTTGAGTATCTGCTAGGAAGTCTCAGTGTTTTCAAGGACTTTATGGCTTTCCTGGTGCTAATATGGCTTGCAGGGCCAAGAGGTCCAAGCAATGGCATGGCTAACTCAATCCAAGAGACCTTGCAAAGTCAATACCACTGTTTTAAAAATGCACAGGTCTATCACTCCTGGGAGCTGACTGGCCTATCTAATCATGTTCTCCTTAGACCGATGTTGAAACCAGCATTTCATCTCAGTGAAAATGAAACCATCCCTTAATACATTGATAACTGTACTTGATAAGACACAGAGATCCTGAAAAATGAATGAGGTCCAACAGAAGAAAAAAGAGGAAGAGGAGGAGCTATTGTACCAGGAAGTGTTCATGAACCCCAAAAGACCATCAAGGAGCTGATTTTGATGTAATCACAGTAGGGTCCCTTTATTACAAGCTCAAGCTTGGGTCCCTGTCAGCCCTGACACAGCAGGATGGGAAGGCAGAGTCCTGAGCTTAGTTTTAGGCAAATATTTATAGAGGCAAGAGGAAGGTATCTGGCTGGCACACGTTTTTTTGAGGGGGGACATTATGGCCTTTAACACACTTAGCTAGTGCTGGGAGTGAAACCATAAACTTAACTTCTGCTTTCCTCCTGATTGGTGGTTGTTTGGAAGTAAAGTGTCAGGGGCAGTTTTGTAACCCTGAGATGCAGATTTGTTGGGGAGTAACCCAGAAATTGGTGCTAGGTACTGGTCTGTTAGTTAGCCTTAGGTCAGGTTCTCTAAAATGGAGTCTGAACCCAAAAGATCTGGCCTCTCAGAGCCTATTCTTTGCCTATGGCTGTGTTCCTCTTATTACAACTAATGAAGTGATCTCTAAGCGGAGTCAGACCACATGACGTAAGCCTTCTGCCAGGAGGAGAGCCTGTTTCTGTAATGTGCATGTGTACATCTGTGTGCGTGTGTATACAATAGAGATCACCTTCACCCAGCACGGCATGTAAGAGGCTGGGATTTTTCAAACCACTCCCAGGAGCTTTCAGACTCCCTGTGTTCCTGGTTTTTGGCTTTAATTGGTATTTCTCATCACATTTAACTATTTTTAATACTTTTATTTCAAATGCTTAATAACTTCATGGCATACGAAATTCAAAGTAGATAACTTGTTGAAAAATCAGTAATTCAGTCCTCTCCCCACCCCCCATTTCTTTTCAGGTGGCCATGGTGACTACTACAGCAATTCCTAGACTGTTCTGAAGCACAATTCTCCTAGCAGCTCCTTTAGAGCCAGCTGTTCTGTTTTGTCCTTAAGGACAGATATTGTCACTTGTTCCTTTTATATCTGAACAACATCTTTTAGCAAATCTATCTTTCTGGGCCCATGTTCTCCAAGAAAAGGCATGTCCTTCATTGCTTCAAGCCTCCCCAACTACTGATGTCCATTCTCCTTCATGCACTTCTCCATTGCTGTTCTCCAATTTGTGTTAAAGGACTCCAAAAACCCTCTCTTCCTCTGTCCCCTCTGGTCTCCCAGTAATGTGGTATCTGGCAATTTTCTCACAAGCATCCCTCAGAAATGCTTCAGTCATCCTAGGCTCTGATTCCTCTGCCCAAGGATGCTACTTCCCCTCCCTGAGCATCTGTCTCTGCCTCCATTGATTGCTTCCCTGCCTCCGTGCTTGGTCAGTCATGGAGAAAGGGTTCATTTCTCTTCTGCTCTCTGCTCCTGGTTGTTCACTCTCATCTTTTATACGGCATAGCTCTGGAACTCTGCCCTGACCCCTTCTCTGAATTCTAGCCTTTACTTCCAATTCTCTGGGGTGCACATACCACATCACCCACCTGGTGAGCTGAAATCCAAGGGTGCTCATTCTAGGCTGTGATCTTCTTTTGATATTATGTTCTCTGCTACCCTTTAGCATAGGGCTTTGTGTGTTGGTTTGCATAGGAATGACCCCCATTGATTCATGTGTTTGAATGCTTGGCTATAGGGAGTGACATTTGTTGGAGGAAATGTATCACTGTGGAGGCAGGGGTGGGGGGGCTTTGAGGTCTTATTTGCTCAAACTATGCTCAGCATCACACACAGTCCCCTTCTGCTGCCTGTGGATCAACATGTAGAAATCTCAGCACTTTCTCCAGCACTATGTCTGCCTGGACACTGCTGTGCTTCCCATCATGATGATAATGGAACAAAACTCTGAAATTATAAGCAAGCCACAATAAGAGTTGCTGTGGGCATGGTGTCTCTTCAGATCAATAAAAGCCTAACTAAAACAGTGTGTGTGTGTGTGTGTGTGTGTGTGTGTGTGTGTGTTTGTGTGTGTGTGTGTCTGTGTGTGTGTCTGTGTGTGTGTGTCTGTGTGTGTGGGTGTATGTGTGTGTTACATGTGCATGTTTGTATGTTAACATGCTTGTGGAAGAGGTCAGCCTCTGCAGTCATTCCTCAGGCACTGTCAACCTTGCTTTTTAACACTGGCCTGGAACTCACCAAGTAGGCTAGGATGGCTAGCCAGTGATCCCTAGATATCTTCCTGTGCCTGCTTTCCCCAAAGCTGCAATTATAAGCACATACAACCACATCTGGCTTTTGTGTGGGGTTCTAGAGATCAAACCCAGGACCTCACACTACCACAGCAATTACATTTCTGATTGAGCTAGTTTCCTGGTTCTAGCATCTAGCTTTTTTCAAAAGTTAGTTCTGGGCTTTGCCTGAATTTCCAGAAGGCCTGCCTGCACCTGGAACAATCAGGTAGGACTCTGCTCCAGGCCCCTGGCTCACCAGGTATCCTTAGAACAACAGGATACCATACTCTGTCCCCTGCACTCCATTTTTGGGTCCACAATTTTGCCATTTCCAGAGACTTGCTAGCACCAGAGACAACCAGATAGCTAACGATCACATAAGAACACAATCAACAAGAACCAGGGCAGTATGGCACCAACAGAGTGCAGTTACAGTACTCCAAGGAACCCTAGATATTTTAGCACAACTGAAGCATAAGGACATGACCTCACATCCTCTTTAAAGAGGAAATGAATGGATTTCTTAAAGAATCACAGAGGAATGTCATCAAATGGTTGAAGGAAATAAATAAAACTGTTAATGAAAATGAAAATAGAAGCAGTAAAGAAAACACAAACTGAGGGAATCCTGGAGATAGAAAATCTAGATAAGCAAACAGAATCAACAGACCCAAACATCATCAATAGAAAACAAGAGACAGAAGAGAGAATCTCAGACATAGAAAATTCAGTAGAAGAAGTTGATACATCAGTTAAAGAAAATGTTAAATTAAAAAAGATTCTGACACAAAACATTCAGGAAATTTGGGAAACCATAAAAAGATTAAGCCTAAGAATAATAGAAAGAAGGAGAAGATTCTTAGCTCAAAGGTCCAGAAAATATTTTCAACAAAGTCATAGAAGAAAATTTCCCTAACTTAAAGAAAGAGATGCTTCTGATTGTGCAAGAAGCTTATAGAATGCCAAATAGATTGGACCCAAAAGAAAAATCCTCCTGCCACATAATCATCAAAACATTAAGTATACAGGAAAAAGGAATATTAAAACCTGAAGTGGAGAAAGTCCAAGTGATATATAAAAGTAGACTTATTAGAATTATACCCAATTTCTCAAAAGAGACTCTAAGGGACAGCAGGGCCTAGACAGATGTCTTAAAGTCTTTAAGAAATCACAAATGTCAGCCCAGACTATTATACCAAGCAAAACTTTCAATTACCATAAATGGAGAAAATAAGATATCTCATGATAAAACAAAATTTAAACACTATCTCTCTACATATCCAGCCCTACAAAAGATACTAGAAGGAAAACTCCAACCCAATGGGATTAGCTACATCTATGAAAACACAGGAAGTAAATAATTTCACATCAGCAAAACCAAAAGAAAGGAAGCATAACACACACACACACACACACACACACACACACACACACACACACCACAAAATAACAGAAATTAACAATCATTGATTTTTAATATCTCTCAATATCAATGAACTCAACTCCCTAATAAAAAGACACAGCCTATGAGAATGGATTTGAACATTCATTTTGCTGCATACAAGAAACACACTTCAACATCAAAGATAGACATTACCTCAGAGTGAAGGGCTGGAAAAGCTATTTTCAAGCAAATAAACCTAAGAAGCAAGTGAAAGTAGTATTCTAATATTGAATAATATAAATTTCCAACCAAAATTAATAAAAAAAAACGGGAAGGACACTTTGCACTCATCAAAGGTAAAATCCATCAAGATAATGTCTTATTTTTGAACATTCATACCCAAAACTCAAAGGCAGTCACATGTGTGAAAGCAGCTTTACTAAAGTTTACATCACACATTGAACATCATACATTAATAATGGGAGACGTCAACATTCCACTATGACCATTGGTCAGGTCATCTAGACAGAAATTAAACAGACAAATAATGGAACTAACAGATGTTAGTACTCAAATGGACCTAACAGATATCTGCAAAACATTTCACTCAAACACAAAAGATATACCTTCTTCTCAGCACCTCATGGAACTGTCTCCAAATTTACCATATACTCAGTCACAAAGCAAGTCTCAACAGATACAAGAAAATTGAAATACCCCCTTGTACCTTATCAGACCACCATGGATTAAAAGCTGGACTTCAACAACAGAAACAAGAGAAAGCCTACAGACTCATGGAAGCTGAACAACTTTCTACTCAATGACAAGTGGGTCAAAGAAGAAATAAAGACATTAAAGGCTTTCTAGAATTCAATGAAAATGAAGCCACAATATACCTAAACTTATGGCACACAGTGAAAGCAGTGCTAAGAGGAAAGTTCATACCTCTAAGTGCCTTCATAAAGAAATTGGAGAGTTCTCATACTAGCAATTTAAAAGTAAATCTGAAATCTCTGAAGGAGGAAGAGGAGGAAGAGGAGGAGGAGGAGGAGAGGAAAGAAGGGGAAGAAGAAGAAAAAGAAAGAAGAAAGAGCAGCAACCACACCCAAGAGGAGTAGATGGAAGGAAATAATAGTACTTACTCAGGGTTGAAATCAATAAAATAGAAACAAAGAGAACAATGTAAAGAATCAACAACAAAATGTTGGTTCAATAAGAAAAATGAACAAGATAGACAAACCCTTAGTAAAACTAACTAAAAGTCAGAGAAAGAATATCCAAATTAACAACATTAGAAAAGGGATACAAACCACGGACACTGAGGAACTCCAAAGAGTTGTTAGGTCTTACTTCAAAAACCCGTGTTCCACAAAACTGGAAAATCTAAATGAAATAGATGATTTTCTTGATAGATACCACTTATCAAAGCTAAATCAAGGTCAGGTAAACAATCTAAGTAGACCTATAACCCCTAAGAAAATAGAAGCAATTATTAAAAATCTCCCAACCCAAAAGAGCTCAGGGCCAGATGGTTTTAGTGTAGAATTCTACCAGACCTTCAGAAAAGAGTTAATATCAATACTTCTCAAATTAGTCCACAAAATAGAAACAGAAATAACACAGCCAAATTTATTTTATGAGGTCACAGCCACCCTGATATCCAAACTGCACAAAGACTCAAGCAATTTCAAACCAATCTCCCTTATGAACACTAATGCAAAAATAATCAATAAAATACTCACAAACCAAATCCAAGAACACATAAAAAACATCATTCCAGAGATGCAGGGATCTCAACATATGAAAATCCATCAGTGCAAACCACCATATAAACAAACTGAAAGAATAAAAACCTCCTGACCATCTTATTAGATTCTAAAAAGCCTTAGACAAAATCCAATACCCCTCCATGATAGAACTCTTGGGAAGATCTGGGATACAAGGCACAGACCTAAACACAATATAGGCAATATATATCAAACTGATAGCCAACGTCAAATTTAACAGAAAGTTAAAGCAATTCCACTAAAATCGGAGACAAGTAAAGGCTGGCCACTTTCTCCATATCTTTTAAATATAGTACTGGAAGTTTTATCTAGAGCAGTAAGACAATTAAAGGAAATCAAAGGGATATGAATTTTAAAGGAAGAAGTCAAAATATTGCTATTTGCAGGTGATATGATAGCGTACATAGTGACCCAAAAATTTCTACCAGGGAAATCTTACAGCTAATAAATACCTTCAGCAAAGTGGCTGAATACAAAATTAAAATTGACCAAAGACAAAACAAACAAACAAAGAAACAGACCAGCCAAACAACAACAAAAGGTCAGTAGCCTTCCTATAAAAAAAGAATAAATAAGCTAAGAAAGAAATTAGGGAGACAACGGCCTTCACAATAATCACTCATCTTTGTGTAACTCTAACCAATCAAAGAAAAGACCTGCATGACAAGAATTTCTCATCTTCGAAGAAGGAAATGGAGGAAGATATCAGAAGATGGAAAGATCTCCCTTGCTCAGGGGTCTGTAGGATTAATATAGTAAATATGGCCATCCTACCAAAGGCAACCTACAGATTCAACAGAATTCTCATCAAAATTCCAACTTAATTCTTTACAGACCTTGAAATACCAATACTCAACTTCATATGGAAAAACAACAACAACAAAAAAAACCACAGGAAGTGAAAAAAATCTTGCACAATAAAAGAAATTCTGGGTGTATCACCATCCCTGATTTCAAGCTCTACTACACAGCAATGGTAATAAAAAAAAACACATGGTATTGGCATAAAAACAGACAGGTTGATCAGTGGAATCAAATTGAAAAACCAGAAGTAAATCCACACACCCATAGACACTTTATTTTTGACAAAGAAATACAATAAAAAAAAAAGAGAGAGAGAGAAAGTATCTTTAACAAATGATGCTGGTCTAGCAGGATGTTTGTGTGTAGAATGCAAACAGATTCATATCTATCACTCTGCACAAAACTTAAGTCCAAGTGGCTCAAAGACCTCAGTAAAGCTGGATACATTAAGTCTGACAAAGGGAACAAGAACATGGGAAATAACCTTGAACACATTGGCACAGGAGATAACTTTCTGGTCAGGTGCTAGATCAACAATTAATAAATGGGACCTTATGATACCGAAAAGCTTCTGTAAGACAAAGAACACTGTCAAAGGGACAAAAGAGTAGCTTACAGATTGGGAAAAGAGTTTCATAAACTTTGCATCTGACAGGGGCTGACGTCTAGAATATAAAAAGAACTCAAGAAACTAGACATCAACAGGTCAAGTAACTCAATTAAAAGTGGAATACAGATCTAAACAGAATTCTCGACAGAGGAATTTCTAGTGGTTAAGAAGCACTTAGAGAAATGCTCAACATCCTTAGTCATCAGGGAAATGCAAATCGAAACAACTTTGAGATTACATCTTATACCAGTCAGAATGGCTAAGATCAAAAACTTAAGTGACAGCACACGCTGTCAGGTATGTGGAGCAAGGGAACACTCTTCCATTGCTGGTGAACTGCAAACTTGTACAATCATTTCGGAAATCAATTTGACTATTCCTCGGTGTCTCAGTTAGCGTTTAGTTGCTGCAAAAAGACACACCATGACTTTTATAAAGAAAAACATTTAATTGCACCTTGCTTACAGTTTCAGAGGTTTACCATTATCACCATGTTGGGAAGCATGGCAGCATGCAGGCAGACTTGGTGATGGAGGGGCCAAGAATTCTATATCTTGATCCAAAGGAAGCCAAAAGGAGACTCTGTTCTGTAGGTCGTTAGAAGAAGACCCTCTTCTGGACTGGGTGGATCTTGAGCACTAGAAGACTCAAATCCTCCTACACAGTTCCTCCAACAAGGTCATACCTCCTAATAGGGCCACTTCCAATGGGCCAAGCATATTCACACTACCACACTCAGAAAATTGAATAGATCTACCAGTTATACCACTCCCGTGGATATATCCAAACGATGTTCCACCATACCACACAGACACTTGCTTAGCTATGTTCAGAGTTGCTTTACAATCGTAATAGCCAGAAACTGGAAACCACCTAGAGGTCTCTCAGCCAAATACTGAATACATTTACACAACAGTGTATTACTCAGTCATTAAAAACAATGTTATTATGAAATTTGTAGGCAAATGAATGGAACTAGAAAAGATCATTCCAAGTGAGGCAACCAAGACTTAGAAAGACAAGCATGACATATACTCACTTATAAGTGGATGTTAGCCATAAAGTAAAGGATAACCATGCTAAAACCACAGACCCAAAGAAGCTAAGTCACAAGGAGGGCCCAAGGGGGGAATGAATGAATCTCACCAAGAAGGGGAAATAGAATAGACATCGGAGTAGATGGAGAGAGAGGATTGGTGGGGAGAAGGGTGGAGATAGAAACAGGAGGGATGAGATGGGGGGAAGTACGGGGAGAAACACCTGTTTTGAGCTGGGAGGGGGGAGAAATCTCTGTGATGGGCTAGAAATCTAGGACAATGGAAACTTCCAGGAATCTCAGACCCTATCTGAGACTCCTAGCAATGGGGATTTGGAGTCTGAACCAACCATCTACTGTAACCAGTCAAGACTTCCAATGGAGGGATTAGGACATCAACACAGTGAAATACCTTAGATCCACAGTTTGTCTTGCCTCATGTACAGGAGTAAAAGATGGAGCAAAATTTGAGGAAAGGGATAACCAATAACTGGCCCAACTTGAGACCCATGCCATGAGAAGGAGCCTACCCCTGACACTATTAATGATATTCTGCTATACTTTCAGAGAGGAACCCAGCATGACTGCCATCAGAGAGGCTTCATCCAGAAGCTGATGGAAATTGATGCAGAGATCCACAGCTGAACATTAAGTAGAGCTTGTGGAATCCTGTGGAAGGAGGGGAGGAAGGAGAGAAGGAGCCGGAAGGGTTAAGGACAACACAAGAAAATCGACAGAATCATCTAACCTGGGCCTATAGGGGGTCATAGAGACTGAACTGCCAACCAGAGAGCATGCATGGGGTAGACCTAGGCCATCTGTAACAGTTGTACAACTTGTCTTCATGTGGGACTCCAAAAGCAGAAGCAGAAGCTGTCTCTGACTCTGTTGCCTGTGTTTGGATCCTGTTTCCCCGTAACTGGGCTGCCTTGTTTAGCCTCAGTAGGAAAAGATGAGCCTAGTCTTACTGCAGCTTGATATGCCAAGGCTGTTGGTATCTATGGGAGGCCTCCTCTTTTTTGAGGAGAAGGAGAGGAAGGATGGATAGGGGCTGGTGAGGTGAGGTGAAAGGGAGGAACCAGGAGGAGAGGAGAGAGGGGAAACTGTGATGGGGATGTAAAGTAACAAGTTAGTCCCTCCATTCTTGAGTTTCCCTTATGTCCCATCAGCACCATCCTCATCCTCTCATCTCTCTCACATCTTCAGCAAGTGAGTCCACATATTTCCAGTTATGTAGCTTCTGTGGCATGTCCAAACCTTTGTGCACTTGTTCAGAGTGATGTCAACTTCCTCCTAGCTGGAAGGAACAACTTCTTCAGCATACAGTTCTGAGTAGAACTTTATTACCTTATCCCTAAACACAGAGGTTTGGGGCTTTGTACCTAGGTAGGCTATTATGAAGCAGACAAGAGGCTATAGATCTGCCTCTATCTTTTCACTTGGTCTCAACTACTAGAAGTAAAAACTAGTGTGTATTTTTCCTTGAAAACTATAGAGCAGAAGGAAGCAGATTTTCACTCTGACATCCAAGTTAATTTCACAGGCCTTCAATTTCCATTTTCATATATCTGCTATGCATTACCTGAGACCAAGGAACCTTGGCTAATTCTGTCTGTGATCTCAGAATTGAGACTGTGTGTGTGTGTGTGTGTGTGTGTGTGTGTGTGTGTGTACATATGTGTGTATCTGTATCTCTATGTGTGTCTGTGTGCATATGTATGTGTACATGTGTGTATGTATGTGCATATATGTATGTATGTGTGTGTACATGTGCATGATTGATATGAAGTTCATGTGAAAGTTAAAGAACAGCTTTTTAGAGCCTATTCTGTCCTTTAAGCTTCTCTGTTCCTCAAGGTCCCACCTCTCAAATCTCTCAGACATCCCCCAAAGGAGCCCCAAGAGCTTGTGTTTTCCCCCCAGGGACCCTTAAACAAGGCTTCTGCAAGAGAAAGGAGCATTCAAGGAACATTTGGGGTAATCACAAGGATAGATTCTATCTTCCTAGGTGTCATGGTCAACTATAGAGAAAGTTATCTGAGCATACATGAGACTGTATACTTATATATGTACATCTGTATTTGCACACGTATCCTCTCAGCCTTTTTCTGACCATTAGTGTGTTTGTAAGTACACTATCTCTGATAATTTACATATCTGATGCTTGATTTATATTATTTTTCCTAATGTAAAAATGTATCCATTCTTTGAGAACTTCATACATGCATACAATGTATTTTAACCACATCCCCTTACACTTTCCCTTACCTACTTCCAGGTTCCATCCCCACCTGCCTAATCCCTTTCCAGCTTCATGCCTCCTCTTTTCTCTTTTTATAAAAAAGATATACTATTTTTATTAATTCTTAAAGGATCTTCATTATATTCACCTTCATGGCTTCCTACTCCTCCCTGACTCATATTCCACAACTTCTTGTTCTCCCTTTTACAGAAGATATTATTCTCTTTTTTTAAAGATTTATTTATTTTATGTATATGAGTACACTGTCACTGTCTTCAGACACACCAGAAGAGGGCATTAGATCCCATTGCAGATGGTTATGAGTCACCATGTGGTTCCTGGGATTTGAACTCAGGACCTCTGGAAGAGCAGCCAGTGCTCTTAACCCCTGAACCATCTCTCCAGTCCAGAAGATATTATTCTGGAGCAGATATTCTTGTTCTCTGACTCTTACAGTCTTTCTACCCCTTCTTCTGCAATGTTCTCTGAGTCGTTACTATAGGGGTTGTGTGATAAATGCATTAACTGGAAGCAGGAATTCCACAGTCAATTGACCTTTGTACTTTGACCAGTTGTGTGGCTCTCTGTAATGATTGCTGTTGGTGCACAGAGGAACTTCCTTGATGAGGTGAAGAGCTACACTAATCTGTGGATATAAGATTAAATATTGAGAAACAGTTAGAGAACTAACCGGCATAGGTTCTCCTTTAATTTCCTAGCCTCACCAGCCATGGTAGTTGGCTAAATTTACAGTTGCAGCCTAAATTCCTTCCTATTGAGTGAACCCCCAGTTCACTTAGGTGATTGGTGGTTACCCCTAGGACAAAAATGCCACTACTGTGCCTTTCAGTATACCTTGTCATGCCAGTCTTTGCTATAGTTTGTTGCCATGACTACAGGATAGGACCACTGATGCTTGTATAGCTCCTCCCAAAACTATGTGATTTCTTTCTGTCTTCCCACCACCACCTGTCTGTTCTTTAGCAATGACATTTTATTTCTCTTTGTATTTTTGATCATGGCCAATTTCAGAAAAAAAGAAAAAAAAACAGGAAACTAATTGTTACAAAGCAGTTTTAAAATGACAAAAAAGAAACAAAAACATTCAGAGCATTGTCTAAAAATAAATTTATATAAAAGGATAAAAGTGACATTGAAATTATCTTCACAAATGTATTATACTAATGCAAGGTACTAGTAAATGTTAGTGATAGGGTGAGCAATATAGACGAAATAGATGGAACAGAATATATGGAAACGTTCCCATTTTTCAAAGGACTTTTGTACAAAACAATAAAATTATTATATTTTAAAGCCCTGAAAGGCAAAAAGCCAAGGTATCCAGGAGTGTCTTCAAGACCTGTCTTACTAGTACCTTGACTATATTCTGGACTAATATCATAAAGCAAATGTCAGATTATTACTTGAATTATTTTTCAATTGGCATAAAAAGTATGACAAAATAATATGTTTTATTTTTATATATACTTATATAACTAGATGATAGATAGGTAGATAGATAGATAGATGTAATATACTTTGCTCATCAATATCACTTAAATCCCATTCTTTCTGGCCCATGTTCTTTCTCCAAAATAACTCTCTTTGGCTTTCATGCTTTGTCATCATCAATATATCTTTTGTTCCACTTCATGGACAAATAAAACTTGATTGTGTTTATGCACCACATTTTATCTACCCATTCATCTGTTGGTGGTCATCCAGGTGAGGTCCATTGCTTTGCTCTTGTAAATAATGCTGTTATAAACATGGGCTGTGCCTGTGTCTCTCTGATATGCTGAGATGGTCAGAGTACTTAGGGACGAGGACGGATAGAGAGCGTGTGCCCTTCAACGCAGCATTGTCTGTAACGCAGAGGAAGCTCAACAAATTTAGCTGGCAGTGAGGTGCTGATGCATAACCGTTTGTGAATTATTAGGATGTTGTTCTACAAGGTTTTCCATGCCATACAATATCAAAACACCTGCCTCCAGAGTCACCATGTCAGAGGATCAGGCTTCAAGTGCCTTAATGCCTCCATGCAAATCCTACTGGCAGAATGTACTCATGTGGCCCTAGTCCCCCCTCCCCCCTCTTTCTTTCTTTCTTTTTCTTTTTCTTTTTCTTTTTTCTGCAAGGGACCCTGGGAGAAAGGTTTTTCCTCTGTGCTTAGAGAAAGAAAAATACACACATAGCCCAGTTCTCACACAGCCATCCTAACAAAACAAAAGGCCTGAGATTTCAAAGGCAATCCCCACCCCTGAGTGCCATCCAATTCCATTCTGGTGCAAGTGAAACTGCCTAAGTGCTTTTGTTTGAAAATAAAATATTGATTATTTCAAATAGCGGCTGGATTGAGAGACTAAAAAGACAGAGGGTGCTCCGCCAGTAATAGAAAGAGAGAGGAGCAGTTTCTTCTGTAATAAATTATTTGAAGTAGAGTTCCAACATTTTAATGATGATAAAGAAAACCAGCTCGTTCACTCTGGCCAGTCCTCATAGAAAATGTTCTTGTCTCAAACTATAGATAAAAGTTCCCAAAGTGAAAATCTATTTCAGTCTGTGAGTGAAAAGTAGAGAATGAGGTGATTTTGCAGAAGGACGAAAGCCTGGAGTCCCCTTGACAAGCAGAATCAACCAGCAACTCCCTCACCCACATGACCACATACCACATCGTCCATGGAGATTCCTTTCACTGCTGGGGAGAATTTCATCAGAACAGTGGGATTGCCAGACAGATGACCAGAGAGGATGGCTTCTTCTTCATCCCACATAGCCTTAAAATAAATGCCTGCATCAACAGAAACATCCTGAAGAACAAGTGGGCTGCACTTGCCGGTACAGCAGAAGTCCAATTACCCTTGTGATTTGTTTCATTAAGCAAAGGTGGCCTAATCTAATTTGTAATATTTATGATAGTACTGTTTCCAGTTAGATAATAATTTTGTTGCTCATTAGGTGATTTCCATAACAAATATGTCATCAAACATGCTAAATCACAGCCTAGTTTCAGGTACACAGAGGTGACCAGAGTATGCCTAATTGCTCTACTCCCCCAGCTCACACAGAGTCTAGCAAAGGGCTGGGTCTACCTGACACCCTCTTCTTTCTCTCCCTGTAACTACTTGCTGTCTCCCTTCCTTATACTTACAATTAAGAGCCAAATCACAGAGTCCTCCGGTCACAAATTGTCCAGAGAGTTATGGGTGATCCTTAGAATACTACCACATGGTGTCTGTCTTGTGACCCTTAGAACACTGCCACATGGTGTCTGTCTGTCTTATGAGCTCATGGAAAATGTTTTTCCCTCCTCTCATCTTTTCTCGTCATGTCACAGGTTGGGCAAGGGATCCCCGATGGCAATGCTAAGCCTTGCAGATCCATCAAAGAAAGACTCAGGAAGTAAAGTCTTCACAGAGTGACTCTCGTGGGCTGAGGTCACATCTGTTTCTGTCTTTTCCTTGATCCTCCCCAAGAACCAGAGAGAAAGAAGGTATTACTTCCCTTTTCCGGATGAAGAAGATGATATTTAAGGAGTTTGGAACATTGCTCAAGGTCACACAGCTGGCAGAGGTGGAGTTTGGTGTTAGAAATAATCCTAGCTCTTCCTGGGTAATGCCTATATCCTCTGAGGGCAGGAGGGGAGGTAGACAAAAGGATGCAAAAGATGCAGACACACTACTGTGGCCTGTCACCATGGTAATGCAACCATGAAGGAGGAGGTATCCAGTCTGTAAGAACCTACACTCCCTCAGCCTTCACTGGTCTCTGTCCCTCAGCTTGGATGCTCACCTGCTCCCTTGCCTGAAAGTCTATGGGGGAGCACTGGGAGGATGTGTGGACAAGTGTGCCTATTGGCCCTGTTGGATGGGATACCTGTTGCTCACTGGTTTCATTGTCTGCTCCACCCTTATGCTCACTCAGCCCCACCGACTTCCCTTCTGTTCTTTCTCTATGTGAAAGACTGAAAAGGGCCATGAAAACAAATTAGAGGAAGTCACAGCAATCCTCAGAGAGAAAGGGATTTTGGGTCCTTCCGATCCTCTTTATTCTTTTTTAAAGTTCTGCTTGCATTCTGCAATTTAAACCAGTTTTTACTTTTTAAAAAATGTATTTATACTTGTGTGTGTGTGTGTGTGTGTGTGTGTGTGCATGAGAGAGAGAGAGAGAGAGAGAGAGAGAGAGAGAGAGAGAGAGAGAGAGAGAGAGAGAGAGGAGTCAACACACGTGTGGAGGTCAGAGCACAGTCTTCCAGGGGTGAGTTTCTCTTTCCACTGGGAGATCTGACGATTGAATTCAGGTTGTCATTTTACTGGGGCCAGACCATGTCGCAGTGGCATCTCAGCATGTGGTAGAAGGAGCACTAGTGGAACTTAGAGGCCAAGTGCTCCTATGGTCTCTGGGAGCTGTGTCAAATTCTAGTCTTACTAGGTTGGTGCCCTCACATGTATAACAAGTAGCCAGAGGAGCTCATTTCTCAGGTTCCCTCAGGGTCATCTTTCTTGGCTCTCCAACTTTGTTAACCCCCTGTCCCAGTTCGTTTTGTTATCTCTCATGTTGGGGAAGTCCTCAGTTTCCTGGCCTGGTCATGTGTCACTGGCTCCTTTTTCTCTGGCTTTGTGTCAGAGATACGCCATCAGTCCTTTCCCTGGAAAATGGCCCCCTCTGGTTTCTCCTCATCCTAGCATGTCTTCCTTCCCTCCTTCTAAACACTTGTGCACAGTCTCCCCCAATAGTTATATCCCAGGAGCCACTGTGTTTTTGGGAACTGAAGCTATTTTCATATTAGGTAACAGTACCCATCACACAATCCAATTAGTGGTGTCTAGAGACACTGGAATAATTGTTAAGTTGCCTCAAACAGGCTCCCCGATGCAAAGCAGTGCCATGTGCTCTAGAGGGTGAAACAGATGACCTGGCAGAGCAGGGCACAAAACAGATTGAAGTTCCAGAGCAGTTCTTTTGTAATTTTTTTTTAATTGGGCAATGGCAGCATTGTGAATTGTTTCACATAGAGGTAAGATTGACTGGCAGAGGTTGGTGTGTGTGTGTGTGTGTGTGTGTGTGTGTGTGTGTGTGTGTTTGGGTGTATGTGTGGTATGTATGTGTGGTATGATGTGTGCTGTTTGTAGTATATGTGTGTGTATGGTACGCTTGTAAATATGCATGTGTGTGTGTAGTATGTGTGCTATATGTATGTGTGATATATGTGGTGTGTGGGTTGTTTATGGTACATGTGTGTGTATGCTGTGTATGTAAATATGTGAATGTGTGCATCTGTATTCCTGTATATATGTTCCTGTTCACATGTGTGAGGCTTTTCCCAATAGCTTTGCTCCTGAGTTTGTCCATGCAGTGATAATCTGGGCCTCTCCCTAGAGTAGGCAGTTGTCCAGGGTTAGAAAGGTTTGGCAGGAAGCCATAAAATGCCCTGTAGGAAAGGAACTGCTCAAGACTACAAGCATGGGAGCCTCCCCAATCTTCTCCTGGCAAAGTGGTAGAGAAGAGAAGGAGCACAGGGGTGGACAATAAAGCCAGTATACGTGGGGTGTGAGACTCAGGCTTGGATTTTAAAAGTGATGTAAGTAGGTGGGTGAGGGTGGGTCTGTCCTTAATGTTTCAGTCCTGAAGCAGCATCAATTGAGGTAGATGCCACATGTTTTAGTCTTTTTATTTTCTTCCCGTCCTAACAGAATAACTGAGTCTTGCTAATTTACAAGTCTGTTCTGGTGGGGTGTAAAGGCTAGGGAGTCTGCAAGCATTGACACTGGCATCTGCTCAGCTTCTGGTGAGAGACTCGTGCTGCTTTGAATCCTAAACGAAAGCAGAAGGGCATATGGGTGCATGTGGAAAAAAGAAAAGGGAGTCCACTTCCACAGGTCGCCAACTTATTCTTGATGTAAAACATGATCCTAGGACCCAAAACCTCTCCCAGTATGCCTCACCTGCCAACACTGCCACAGTGAGAAATTAAATCCCTACAAAGTTGTCTTAGGGTTTTGCTGCTGTGAACAGACACCATGACCAAGGCAACTCTTTTAAGGCCAACATTTAATTGGAGCTGGCTTACAGGTTCAGAGGTTCAGTCCAATATCATTAAGGTAGGAACATGGGATCGTCCAGGCAGGCATGGTTTAGGAGGAGCTGAGAGTCCTACATGTTCATCTAAAGGCCTCTAGGAGAAGACTGACTCCCACATGGTTCTTTTAAGACCCCCCAGAGGGTCTTAAAAATTCATGCCCATAGTGACACACTTCCTCCAACAAGGCCACACCTCCAAATAGTGCCACTCCCTGGATCAAGCATATTCAAACTACCACAATAGTCAAACCACCACACCATGGAATTCTGGGATCCAATTTGGGCTGTGACATTTCTCTTCCCTTGGTTCTTAGAATAAATAGTCCCTTCTCTGCCTCCTGACTGTGTCAAACACACTCACCTCATCTAGCTTGTTTTGTCGCTCAAGGATAGTGATTGCACATGTTACTTTTATAGTCGCTATGACAACAGACCTAACAAAAGCCACTGAAGAAAAGGTGTTGTGTTTTGACTCATGGTCTGAGGGTACAATCCATCATGGTGGAGAAGTCATGGCAGTGAGAGCTTGAAATGGCCGGTCACATTGCCTCCACAGACAGGAAGCAGCCAGAGATGAAACATTGATGCTCAGCTCTCTTTCTCCTTTTTATTCAGTCCAGAACCCCAAACCATGGAATAGTTCCACCCACCTCAATTAACTCTCTCATGCCCAGAGATTTGTCTTCTAGATGTTTTGAGATCCTGTTAGGTGACAATTAACATTAATCATGACAGTGATTAATAACCATGGAGCTCAGAAGGCAGGTGCAGGGAATTGGTCTGGTACTGCTATGTATTCAAATGCTAAATTGAATCTGGTTGCCCCTGACCAGGAGATCCTCAGGGCCTAGGGGATATTCACATGTGCCAAATGCTGCTATGGAACCTTGTTCCTCAAATTAATTGGTCAATAAAAGGCTAAAGCCTGTGATTGGGCAGTAGATAGATGTAGGTGGGTTTTCAGATACCTGGCTGGGGTCACAGGGATACAGAAGATAAGAAGAAAGGGCATGGAGCTGGAGGAGGCTGCCATGAGAGGAGATGGACCATGAGCATGTGGCCAAGAAAAACAAGGGACATTATGACAAGGAAATAAATTAGAATAACTCTAAACCTGCTTAACATAGACTTAAGGCTTATAAATAAAAACCTGGATTATGTGTCTTTTATGGGATAGTTAGAATGCTTAATTCCTTAAAGACAGGGCCCATTCATTCTACATCACTTCTTGATTTAGTGTCTTAATATACTGGTTCCTTGGATTTTTGTGTTTGTGTCAGTACGGAAGAAGGGAACGAAGCTGGAGAGGTAGAAAAGAAGGACATTGTTGCCTGGAAGTAGATCAGGAACATTCCCTGATGGAGTCCAAGGTCATTATGCATTTTCTTCATGAAGTATCCAAGGAGAAACAGGGTCAATATTTAGAGTTTACAACAGGAAAACACAGGAAAAAATCTTACTCTTCTACAGTCTGGTCCTTAGTCTCCAAACAATGGTGCTTTCTCAGCTTCCAGATGCTGTGGATTCCTTTAATGCTAGCTATACCTGCAGGGCTCCAAGGCTCACCACTTCATCAAGAGGACCTGGGGAATGCACAATTTGGCTCTTGTCTCCAGGATACATGGTCCTCAGCTCTAATGTGTACTAACCCATGACACCACTCAGTTCATCCCTGGTAATCAATCGGTCTTTAATCACCCCCATTAGCATTCTTATTAGCTCCAACGGAGAGGCTTGGAATGTGTGTGGACTTTTCCCTTCAGCAATCTCTGCACCTGTGACCCTACGACGGCTGGATCTGAGTCTTAATACATATAAACATTCAGTGAATTTCAATTAGCCATGAAGGGGGAAGTTCCCTCCAGCTACTCTTCCCCTCCCTCCTTTCCTTGTTCCACCTCTCCCTCCTTTGTAAACAGCCTCCTATACTCCAGAGACATGGACTAGGAGTTTCAGAAGAATTCCCACTTGGGCTGATTGAGACTTGGCATAGGGTGGCAGGGCTCAACATGAGGAATTTCCCTTGGTCTTGTGCTCTTTCAGATCTTTAGACTCTACATGCCAATCACCACTTAAAGTAGGGCAAGCGATTCATAAAGACAGCTGATCCTGGCTTTCAGTGTTCTGATGCAGAATTTTTCAACTTTACAATATCGTTAAAGTCCTATGCTTTCAGTAGAAATCATTTCTACAGTTTTTAATGGATTTGAAATGCTAGGGTAGTGTCCTGTAGTTGCTCCATTGTTAGTCATGTGGTTAGGTGGGAGACCAACGATCCTCTACAGTGAGCTGTGTGGCTTAACACTGATGCTCAGTAGCTTAGCTACATTATATATACATTTCGTATGCATACTTTCCACTTGGACAGGACCTTTTCATCTTAAGTGAAGGTAAGTATCTATATGTAGCGGCATTGAACAAACTTAAGATGTCTTCCTTGGGTGTTCCAGGTTCCTCTCTCATCCCAACCACACCATCACCAACCCCATCAACACCAACCACATCATCACCACCACTGCTTTCATGGTCATCATATAGTCCAACAGTCCAGAACTCATGGGAGTAGTGACTGATGGAAGAAATCCACGTTTAAGAAACTAACAGGCTAAGCTGAGCTGATAGCCCTCTGTGACTGAGGCAGGACATCCTGCCCTGCCACATGTGTATGGGCCCAGATGCCATCTAGATGTCTCCTCTCCACTCTTCAACACTGTGGTAGGCCTCACTGATGTTCCTCCTGCTTGGTTGCATCTTGACACTCTCACTATCTGGCTGAAAAAATATTCAGGGACAGACTGAGCTGATGAGCACATCTCTGAATCTGGTCTGTTTACTTTCTTCTGCTTCCTGTTTTGTGCTGGCGGGTGGTCTTCCAGCACAGGCAGAGCAGGGGGCTGCTTCCTTTGCCTGATCCTTCCTGCAGAGCTCACAAAGAAAACAGGCATTTCTCAGTTTCTCACCACGCACAAATTCCGCAGGGTCCTCAAGGCTTAGTCCTGGTGAAATGCCACAGCCATCAACATCAAAGAGTCAAATGGGGACCAAATGGGGGTGTCTGGGAGGCCAAACGAATTGGACACCTGGCACCTTATTTCCTGACCTTGAGCACAACATCAGCCTAACAGATCCCAGAGGTTCTAGAAGCTGAAGGTGCTAATGGAGCTATAGGAAATGCTTCCCATAAAATAGGAAAGGCTGTAGGAGTACAGGGAGGGACCCATTCCACCTCCACATGCCTAGTGTTTCTACAGGCCTCCTGCCCAGGACAGTTCTACTTCAGTCTTCAGAGAGTGCTCATAAGATTGAGGAATGGTCCAGGAACCTCAGTCTTGATGATAATAGAGCAAACTCCATTTTCTGTAGCTATGCAAGAGAAGTTGCCCAAATATCCCTTTCCCTGAAAGGATCCAGAGGTTGTTTTGTTTTAGATTTAAAATAGAATGGTTATCCAGTATGAATAAAGCCCTGGGTTTGATACATGCCACCTAACATAAACAGATGGAGTAACAGCATGGTTCCATTCATATAGGACAGACTGTGACAATCTACTCCAGAAAAAGTCAGGGAGGTGAGTAGCCTTGAGAGTTGGAAGCAAGAGGGTTGCTGGGAAGAGGAATTTTCTGGAATGGTGGGAAAGTGCCTATGTTGATATGAATATGAGTTATGGCAGGTATATGTGTTTGCCAGTACTGGGTGAATCTGCCCCCCAAAGTACATTTCATGGCTTGTAAACTATACTTCAGAATAAAGGAAATCTGTAATGACTCTTGAAGTCAAGGTAATGACCTCCAGGAAAAGGATTTAGGAACAAGTGACTTAAAATACATTGAAAAAAAAGATGGTGATAAAGGAGAAGAGGCTGAGACATGACAGAAAGTCTAGAAACACATGCAGAGAGAGAGAGAGAGAGAGAGAGAGAGAGAGAGAGAGAGAGAGAGAGAGAGAGAAACAAATTCTGGAGTGGGGGGGTGTCTTTTTATGTGGTGCCTGTACCTAGTGGCACAGATGGTGGCAGATGATGACTTATGCTATTGCTAGGTCCCTGAGAGGAGCCTAGCAGATTGCCTAAAGGGTAACAATACCTGACTTCTGGACTCCACACCCATGTCCTGATATATGTACACACACACACACACACACACACACACACACACACACACACACACACCCTTACATTTTATCTTAGTACATCGTGATTTAAACTTTTTAAAAAATTCATAATGTTTCCTAAATTCATTGAGTTTAAAAGGTCAGATGCCATAATTTAAATTTAAAACATCAAGTACTAACAATAGACTCCCAGGACAAAGCCACTACTTCATCTCATTACAGGGTAAATGTATCTGTAATCAAAATAAATCCCAAGGCCCCATGTGGCTCATTTGGTGCCATCTCAAAGCTGGAGAAATGGAGAAGATGCAGGGAAGGCAGCATTACAATTTAGAGGAGAGTGCAGGGCTCGGAACGTAATGTACCAGGTGGTATTATGAGCGATCACTGAATCAAAATACTTAAAAAAAAATTTCCTCGTGAAGCTAAGACATTCATTTTCATCCCTTCAATCCAACCTCAATAAAATCGACTTTCCTAAGAAACTGGAATCCTTTCTCAGCAGTGAGAAAATGTCAACATCTGACCTGCTTAGATTTGTCCCCCAGTTGACTCCTGCCTCACCCATGTCTCTTGACAGACGTGATCATATTACTGTGTGGTCAAGGCAAAGCTGTACTCTTTGTTCGCGATGAAGTCTAGGTTGGAGTTTGAAGGTTCGTATGCAGGTTGTACCTGTGGCTGAAGATCACTTCTGATACCTCCTTGCTGAACAGCTTTTCAGCTCCACAGCCACACTTAGGGAGAGAAGTGTATTTAAGGAGGTTCAGATAGACATTGGCCAAATGGCAAGTCAAGTATAGAAAAGAACCCCAACGTCACTTGCATATCCTAAAGAACAATAAAGAAATAGAATCCTGAGTCCACAGCCATCATGGACAGCTCTTTCTGCCCTGACGGGTTCTCTTTCGTGCCCCAAAATGCTCTTACCCTGGTCTCTAGCTGTCTCCCTCTTTTTTAGTTATTGCTGCTATGTATAGGGTTTTAGTTTTCTTGGCTAACTTATCCAGCTTACTCACACACCCCTACCTTTTACCTCTTTCCTTATGCCCATCTACTCTCTTGACTGATCACATAAGCCCCTTAGAACTCAGAGGGGAATTTCTCTCTTAGTGCTTGTGTGTGTGTTGTGAGGATATAGAAGAAAGAGAGCCATAGAGTAAGGCATGGCCAGCTGGTTGATGGGCAAGAAGGGTGGACAAGTATAGGGCAATCAATTTTCTTCATGCCTTGTATGTAAAGTGCCTTTTGCAGTACCACATACATGATGAAGGCTCACATAGTGCTTTCCCCCCAGACCCTTCCTCTGCCTTTTTTTTATTTAGACATGACCCTCTCCTAGAGCATATTAACTGTTCAGCATTCAGAGATGTTTCCCCACAGTGACTTTCCTGAGACTAGACCCATATAATTCCTAAAGCAAAATATGACTAGTAGCAGGCAGGGTCTTTCAGTTCTGTTTTCTAAGAAACTGAATCAAGAGCATGGAGGTGGGCTTAGGAGAAAAGGAACTCTCTCCACCAGCTGGGAGCCCATCAGAGGGAAAGCAGAAGTGGTTGCCAAAAAGGAAGAATTGATTTGGCTGTCAAATGGAGATCAAGATAAAAAGCCACTAACTTGAGAGCCCCACGTTCTTTTAATCAGGATTGAAATTCCCATGGACCCTCACACCCAGACTCCATGTTCAGCATCTTACTGCTGATGGAGAAGGGAAGGAGCGGGCACTGGACAGTGGACAAAAACAGTGCTTTGTTTGTTCTGGGTCCAGCTGAGGGATTGAGTGGACTGACAGCTTCTAACCTTTCAGTGTAAAATTGCCCCCCTCCGAAGCCTGGAAAAGACAAAAAATCGGGTGGGGATCACAGAAGCCCCGAGCTCACCACACAACACTTCTTGGTCTCCTCTTTGTACCTGCCTCCATTGCACATGTGTAGCTCACGGTTCCTTTCCTTTCCTTCCAGCAGCTGCAGGATCATAGCCTGGCTGGGCCTGTGGTGCAAGCCTGGAATTCCAGCTACTAAGGATTATGGCACAATGGTCCTCCTCCGCAGGAATATTGCAAGTTCCAGGCTTGCCTGGGTTAGGAGCAACTTCAAGCGAGGGCTGGAGATACAGCTTAGTGGTAGAAAACTATCTACCATGTGTGAGACTGGAGGATCAATCTAACAGATGATAGATAGATAGATAGATAGATAGATAGATAGATAGATAGATAGACATAGATACATACACATATAGATACATAGATGATATATAGACATATGGATATGTAGATGGATAGATAGATAGATAGATAGATAGATAGATAGATAGATAGATAGATGAAAGGAAAAAAGAAAGTTTAAAGGAAGGAAGGAAGGAAGGAAGGAAGGAAGGAAGGAAGGAAGGAAGACGTTTAATGACAGTTGCCACTACAAGCAATTCAAGTCTGTACAGGATAGAACGATTCAGACTATAACTACTTTTGTTTTGTTTTGGTTTGTTTCTCTTTCTAAGTGTTCTATGTACGCTTGCCCTGGATGTCCTTGATTTACTATCATCACTTGGTTTACATTCCCACGTCTGTCTTCCCTAATTCCTGTTTCCTGCCTATCTGCAGCAAAAGTGTAACCTTTTTGTTTCTAGGGAAAGAGCGGAGCTCTCTGTCGACACCAGCACTGCCTCACCCTGATGTTACCTACTCTTTTCTCATATGCTTGATCCAAAGCAATGACTCCCCTGCACGGCACCTGTAGGATTTCTCTGAGTTAGCTTGACTTGCTGATCCCACCTGTCCTCTTTGCTCGTTGGGAGTCTAGTACATGCCCTGAAAGTATCACTCCTTCCCTTGTAGTTCCCTTGTAGACATCTTGTAGTTCCAGCTCCAGGAATGGCAACACCACTTGGGATGGGTTGTTTCCCTGGCCTCTCTTCTGACTGGATTTATAAATCACAAAGGCCTCTGTGGCAGTATCGGGGCATGCCTTGTCCCCAGAGACCTGGCGTCCTCTTCCTCTCTCATGGCTTCAGCATAGCTCGCATGTACCTCCTATGTCCCATGCTTCAACTTGAAATGCTACTCGGAGTTGGTGGCAGGGATGGGTGCAAGTGACTTTTATTTCTCTTTATAGTATTACTGTTTGCTTTTAGTACCTTTGCCCCTCTCAACCTGTATCTTGGCACCTTCTACCTCTCCTCTGAGGATGGCAGTCTTCTTCTATGACTCCTGCCTGGGTACCATGCCCCCACTAATAGGAGCTCTCTGTCCCATTGGTGAACAGCTTTGTGGGCGGCTCTGACATTGCTCCTGGCCTGAGGCAGGGTGTCTCCCCACACACGTCCAGAAGGGATGCCCTGGGAGACAAAAGAAAGGGCCTTGCAGCCACCAGACAGTGGGGCTTGGGTGGTCGGCGGCACTTGGTTCTTCAATATGTATAAGTGACACTTCTAATGGAGAGAGGGGAGGAAACATTAGCAGCAATTTGCTTCTCTCTCTCTCTCTCTCCTCTCTCTCTCTCTCTCTCTCTCTCTCTCTCTCTCCCTCGCTCCTTTCCTCCCTCCCTCCCTCCCTCCCTCCCTCCTGGATGTGAAGGGGGCAGAGCAGCACAAAGAAACAATAGAGAAGAGCTGTGTTACTTAGCTGCAGACAAGTGACAGGAAGGGGCAGGCAGGTGGCCCCAGAAGGATGCAGACACTCTCACACTGAGATCTGCTGATGGACCAGCCTCCTACCAATGCCAGGTAGGGGCCAGAGCATCACGAGGCAAATGACAGAGAAAAAGGCTCCACGGGGCATAATAAGGACTGACCCAGGAATCCAGGAGTTGGAATAGGAGCCCTGCCCTGTAAATGTGTTTGCCAGGGTTTCCATTGTCCTGACAGAATGAATAAGAGTGCCCTAGGGAGGGAAGGGTTTATTTACCTTACACTTCTGGTTAATAGTTACTGGCTGAAGTCAGGGCAGGAACTCAACCAGGGCAAGAATGTTGGGTTAAAAACAGGATATGCAGCTGCCAGGGGTAGGGGATGGGAGGATTCTCTAAGAAGTCCCAGAGACCCAGGATGAGAGAGGCTCCCAGGAGTCAATGCAGGTGACTTTAGCAGAAATGCCCAACAGTTGGGATATGGAACCTGAAGAGACCACCTCCAGTAGCCAGACAGGACCCCATTGGAGGAATGGGGACACCAACCCACCTACAGAGCTTTTGATTCAAAATTAGTCCTGTCTAAAAGAAACGAAAGGACAAAATTGGAACAGAGAGTGAAGGAATGGCCGACTAGTAACTGGCCCATTTTGAGACTTATCACATGGATAGGCACGAATCCTTCACACTACTAATGATGCTTGCAGATAGGAGTCTAGCTTAGCAGCCCTCTGAGAGGCTCTATCCAGAAGCTGACTGAGACAGATGCAGATACTCACAAACATTGGATGGAGGTCAGAGGCCTGTATGGAAGAGTTAGCGGAAGGATTGAAGGCCGTCAAGGAGATGGCAATCCCACAGGAAGACTAACAGTGTCAACTAACCTGGACCCCTAGGAGTTCCCAGAGACTGAGACACCATCCAAAGAGCATACATTGGCTGGACTGAGGCCCCTGATACATAGTGTAACAGAGGGTTGCCTTGTCTAGCTGCCTCAGTGGGAGAGGATGTGCCTAATCTTGCAGGGACTTGATGCCCCAGGGTCAGGGGGAGACAGGGGTATGCTGCCTTCTTAGAGGCAAAGTGGGGGAGGAACTCTGAGAGGAGGGACTGAGAGGGGGAAATATTTGGGATATAAATTAACAAACAAACAAATAGATAGATAAATAAATTTTTAAAAAAAGAGCAGGAGAAGGGGACACCATGGAGGAAAGGTGCTTACTGGTTTGTTTCCAGTGGCTTGCTCAACCTGCTTTCTCATTCCATTCAATACCTCCTGCCCAGGAGTGTCACCACCCACAGGGAAATGGACCCTCTCACATTAGTAATCAATCAAGAAAATGCCCCACAGGTTTATCCATTGTGCAATCTGATGAGGACTTTGATTTTCAGTTGGATGTCCCTCTTCTCAAATGACTCAATCTTGTGTTACGTTAACACAAAACCATCTAGTGTTGTTGATTTGGGGTGTAGTCCTAATTCTCTTGGGTGTCACGGTCTGACCATCTACAGCTGTGCAGGGATGTCCTCAGAGCCCAGGGTAAGTGCTAATTGTTTATGATGTGGCTTGGTGACCTTTTATTTTCTATTTGCAACTTCTCTGCCCTCTAATATAGCTTCTGCAAAGAGCCTTTGCTGAGTGCTTTTCAAGGTACCCCTAGGAAGCAATGACAATCTATCTACTTATTTAACACCTGTCACCAAAATGTTGTGTGATACTTTTGGTACACTGGCAAAGGTTGGTCAAATCATCTATGTAACTCTCACATTGTTATGGCTTAGTTAGGTAAACTGTAGCACTGAGAGCAAAGCCCACATCTCGAAAGGATCAGTGCTCCTCTATGCCAAGAACAGTGGAGATCCCACTTTTAGAGGACAAAATAGATACTCTGTCTGTCCCAGAGGAAAACCTGATGAGGTTGAGAGATTGAAGCCAGGGAATCTTGCTCTTACTAAACTAACTGGGATCAGAATTGGGGGTTTGAATCATATTTCATGGGGGTCTCTAATATTGCAGCCTCAATTAAAGGAGTACTTTATACGGGGCACAAGGGCAGAACTGCCCTAACATACCATAATACACACAGCTTGTGCCCTGCCTTGCAGTTCCATGATTTTAAAACACAGGGGTGAGCAGGAATTTACCCACAACCCATGCCCCCAAAGATCCTTAGTTTCATAGCTCCAGGATTGGAAAGTTGCCTTCATTGTGTATTTCTGTCCCCTCTCTGCCCACCTATGCACTCTTGCTATCTTTGTCCCAGAAGGCTGAGTTAGAGACTTGAAATTGCATGGGGAGGAATTCCAGTTGATAGAATCCTTGCGCTTAAAAGAAGAGAATGTTCCCAGAGGAGGAAGTTTCCAGCAGTTCCAAATTTTTACTGTGCACACAAGGAAGCTCCTAAGAGAGGCTAGAGAGGTAATGGAGTAGAAGAGACCATGGAAAGATGGTTTCTATATTTCACCACCCTGATCCCCAAAAGCCTCAGTGTGCCCACAGTCTGGAACCTGATCTAGGAGGAAACCTTGGAAGAAAGACCCCTCTAATATGCCAAGGTCTTCTTATTGCTGTCCATCCTCTTGTCTCATCTCCCTCCTTACACACACACACACACACACACACACACACACACACACACACACACAATTCCACTGTGTATGTGTATTCCACATATGTGTGTATATTGTGTATGTGTGTGTTGCGTATGTGTGTGTGTGTGTGTGAATTTAAAAAGTAGGAAGAAACTGTTCCCAAATAAACCAATGAGCAAAAGTTCTGCATCAGACACTGTATGTAGTCAGACAGGTTTTAGATCCTCAAGCTATTACTCATTGCATTCAAACTTGTGTTGTCTGAAAACATACAACTAGATAACTAATGGTATCATGAAGCACTCATGGGTAAAGAGAAAAGCTGAGCTATCCCGGGTAAGGAAACTGATGACTGGGATATAGGTAGAATAGACTTCCCCATTTGAATTGGGTACCATGTGCATGCATTACCAATTAAAAACAACACAATAAGCACTGACCAGTGGCAACATTCATTATACAAATTACATAATATGGCACAAGTCAGGGGCTGAAGGAAGGGATGGTCTTGACATGCAAGGGTGAACGGTGTCCGTTGTTTGGTCACACCCTCCTCCCCAGCTCTCCTATGGACAAAGTCCACTCCACCATAGTGGATCACCATTTTCTTACAAGGAATATTTATGTCTGCCTTAATCACACACTTAGGAGCTTCTGTTTCTTTTCATTGAGAAGCTTGGAGTGCAAGCAGGCAGTGTTCATTTGTGAAAGCAGGAAAATCAACAACAGTAATGAAACAGGTCCCAATTATCTTAAGAAAGAGAGAGATGCCTTGTGCTCTTTCTCTGCCTCTCACTCTTGCTCCCTTTCCTGCCTTTGTTCGTGCTCTATTCAGCATGCTTCTGCTAGGACTGCTATATTGGGGTGGAGGCTGTGTGGAGGCTCCCAGAGATGCCAGAAAGTACATATTTTCCTGATGAACATTTCATGTCTCTGAAGCTACCTTGGCACACAATAAAGTCTCATTGGTGGAGGTATCAAGCTCCCATTTGTGGCTGTGTTAGCTTAGAAAGAACCCATCAAATGGCTGTGAATATAGCTCAGTAGGAGATCATTCACCTCATTTTCAGAAGGGCCTGGGTTCAGTTCTCATCATTTAAAAGAAAATGAAAGAAAAACTCAAGCAGGTACCATGGTGAGAACATTTAGAGAGATATGCAATACTAAGAAAGAGTGGCCTTGATCAGGCCCTTGCAAAACAGTGGCTACATCAACTAGAGCTCAAGGAAACTTTATAGTAGCTCTAGCCTTAAGATAGGCACAGTGTTGGAGCACACACTACTACAGAGTGTTTGTTTAAGGATGGATTTATTGCCAGGTGGTGGGCACATGCTTTTAATTCCAGCACTTGGGAGGCAAAGGCAGGTGAATCTCATGAGTTTCAGAGCAGTATGTTTTATAGAGTAAGTTCCAAGGCAGCTAAGTCTACACAGTGAAACCCTGTCTGGGAAAAAAAAGAATAGATTTCTTGAATCTAAAGGTAGGACTCCAAGTATATTCTTTTCACTCTAATAAATGGGATTTTAGACTAACTATACAGCCTAAGATGCCGTGAGTAAGGAAAAGCAAGCTTTAGTGTCTCTTCTTTCTTTCTTACAATTAAGGGAAAGAAAGAGCGAGTGTTATAGCTTAGAGATATATAAAAGTTGGCAGGTCTTACCTCTAAGATAGGACTTCAGAATGTTGTACTTTCTGTGATAAAGACCAGGAAATCCATGGATGCACTAGGATGTGTAGTGAGAATTTTTATTTCTTTAAAAAAAATACAGAGATTTGGTGGGAACATATTTTTGTTTTCATCCAAGTGTGAGGATATGGGGCTGCTTTAGAGGAGGTGACTATGATTTGCCTCTTCCTCTACCGAGGGTGTATTGTTGCCAACTACAAATAGTTTTTGCAAGTGTGTGACATCTGGAATTCTGGGGACTTTTCAGAGGATATATAAATGCTAAGTACCCAATAGGAGTGGTTGGTTGACTGGTTGACTGATTGTCTAGTTGGTGGTTGGTGGTTGGTGGTTGGTAGGTGGATGCTGTTGGTTATGGTTTGTCAAATGGTCATGTGCAAAGAGAGAAGAAATTAGATATCCTGCAGGTGAAGATCAAACTTTCCCCAAAGAGCTCAATGTCCCTAATCAGCAGGAAGTAGTCTAATGATATTGTTGACCCTTTTCCTCTCTATCCTTTTTTCTTTCCTATCTAGTGTTTGGGATTTGAGAGGGTGTAGGAAGAGTGGTGAAGAAGGGTGGCAGAAAGAACCCACAAAGTCCATCTACAGGGAGATGGTCTTTCTTATAGGCATCATTTGATAGTACTATGGTCAGGACCTTGCTGGCTACCCCAGCTTTTGCTTAACGGGATTAGTAGAAAGATAGATAGATGCATTAAAGTAGTATTAGACTACCTGTGTCCTGCTGTGTCACCAGGCTGCCTCGAAGACAGAACTACTGGGACATATGTATGTATAGAGATGTGGTGGTCAGCTTGATATATCAACTTGAATGGATCCAGGGTACCCAGACGTTTGGCATTAGTTTTCCCGAGTATGTCTGTAAGGGGATAACTGAATGAAATGAACATTTGGATATGTGGAATGACTGAAGTGGATGGTTGCACCCCTCCCTAATGTGGGCCAGCCTCATCCAATCAACCAAAGACTAGAATGAAATATTATATTAATAGAATATAATAGAATGAATAGAAATATAATATATAATAGAAATAATAGAATGAAAAGGTTAACTAAGGGTATGCCTTCTGCCTCACTCTTCCTGCCTTGAGACTTGAAATGAAGCATCTACTCTTCTTGGGTCCCATGGCTTCTGGCTTTGGGGCTGGAAGTATGTAATTGTCAGCTCTTCTAGGTCTGTAGCTTACCAACAATAGACCTCTGCACATCTTGGTCATCATCATCATGGGAGACAGCTCATCTAAAACCAAGCAGACAACACCCTGCTGGAAACATCAGTTACTGTCATATTGGTAAAAGCTGAGTATTCAAGGGTCAGGCATAAGACTCTTTGAGGTTTTTAGAATATATTAATAATATTATTGATGAAAGTCCTTCTTGATCATTTCAAATACAATTCATTTCAAATACAGCCCTTATATTTAAATTCTAATGGCCAGATTATAATCAGCTATTCTTTCTGTCTATAGCAACTTTTAGAAACTTGAGTGGTACTCCAGCCTCCCCCAATCCCAAGTGGTCTGATGTTCTGGAGAGACCACACTGGCAACAGGAGATGTTGCCAGTGTGATTTTCCTTAACACTCTGTGTGTTAAGTTGTGGACAATTCTAATTAGGAAATGTATTTGAGGCCCTAAGGTTTGTTTCATGGGGGTCAGGAAAACTTTTTCATTCAACTCCATAGCGTGAATGATTATTTTACCATAAAAATTATTTATTAGCAAATCAATCTTCTTCAAAGCACTTTTATGTAAAATTAATGATAACGATATTTCATAATACCCTAAGGCCTTAACTATCTTGGAGTCACAGCTAATCCTTGTTGGCCACATTGTGAGTAACAGTAAGGATCTCACAGTGCACAGTTGGCCTTGACCGGGATGATGGTAGGTAGTCAGTAAATGTTTCTCAGCTGATTTTGGTGATAGCATATGATGTTTCAAAATATTTTTGGTATGGAAATAAGCGTCCTCCATTAGAGCGTGTTTAAATCAAGTTCTTAGCTATGCTTGAACTAACTCACTTCTGTACTCTTCAAAAAGAAACTTGTCAGATTGATATTGGATAGTTTGCAGAGGACTCATGCCTCACCTCCCAGCAACACTGGCAGTTTCCAGTCTAGATACTGCGCTGTCCCTGGTGCTGTGAGCATATTCTACATGTTTTAAGTTCTTTGTGCTGTACGATTCTGATTCAAGGTCTAGGAAGTATGTCTCTGATTGGCTAAGCCTAAGTCACATGATCCTCTCTATGCCAGTTATTTTCAACCTTCTTCTCATGCTCACTCAGCTCACTCATTCTCCTCTTTCTAGCTTGTTTGTTTTAATGTACAAGGGCCTAATGAATGCCCAAGGACTCTTCTCCCAGGGCCCCTCTGGTTTCCATTGGTTCGACCAGTTGGAAGGTTCCAGTAGGAGACGAGAGAGTGAGGAGAGAAAGAAACCAAGATATTTCTGCTCCCACTTACTCCCTCCTTACTTAAGCGCAGAGATAGCAGAGTATTCCATTTCCCCAAAACATCAGCTTCCCATGGGTGATCCTCTTCCAGGGATCCAAATTCACCACACCAAGGAAGCATCCCATCACTTACTCTCTCTAGGTCTGAGCATAGAAAGAGTGTGCTAGTTTGATAATCTCTGAATGCTTCTGAATGCTTGTTGGTTTTTGTAGCCCGACCCACATCATTATAGATACTCCTTCCCTCAAGTCTTTCCAGAGCCAATCTGGAAATGCCTTCCCTTTTTAATGGGGAGTATGCAAAAGTAGCTGGGAAAATAAGCACCAAGAATTTCAGCTTCTAGTTGGGGGCCACATACCCTCCCAGTTAAGCCCATGGGGTAGAAGACTTTTTAAACATGGAAAAGGGTAAAGAGAATATAGCATGACCCTTCTGTTCAACATCACTGAAGGTCCTTACATTTCCATATGGTGATAGAAAATAAAAGATATAGACATTGGATATAAATAGTAAAATGCTATCATCTTTTACAGTTATCAACACTGTATTTGTAAACAACCCAACAGTATCTGTAATCTATTAAACTAACTTATTTTAGCAAATATCAGTGCAGACAAAGTTGGGATGTAAAATACACATTGTATTAATAGATACAAACAACTGGAAATGAGATGTTTAAAATGCTGTTCATAGGGAGTATACAGTGGTGTTGCTTGAAAAAATAATGTGGAGTTTCATCAAAAGATTAAAAAACAGAATTACTATGTGGACCCAGAATCCAATTCCTGTGTATATATGTACATGGATGTGTATATGTGCAGGCATCCCACATGTACGTGTACGTGTATCTCTCTCTCTCTCTCTCTCTCTCTCTCTCTCTCTCTCTCCCTCTCCCTCCCTCCCTCTCTCTCTCTCTCTCTCTCTCTCTCTCTCTCTCTCTCTCTCTGTATGTATGTATGTATTCAAGAGAACAGGTACTGTCATTTATATAGTTCACAGCTAGGTAAGACCTTTGGTGTTTTTTCTCTCCCAGCAGTCTGTATAGCATTCTCTGTTGGTTTTTCTCTTCCAGCAAGTCTGTATTGCACCCTCTGGTATTATGAAAGCCAGGCATTGTGTGTGTGTGTGTGTGTGTGTGTGTGTGTGTGTGTGTGTGTGTGTGTGTGTGTATTTGGGGATAAAAGGACACTATGGTTTATATAGTTCACAGCTAGGTAAGACCATTGGTGCTTTTTCTCTCTCAGCAGTCTGGGTAGAACCCTCTGGCAGTATAAATGCTAGGCAGCAGGTAGGCTCTAGTTCAGTCAGCTTGATATCTCTGTCTTGGATGCAAGGCCACCATACCCTCTAATGGGCCACCAGGAGACATGGCAAGAAACAGTATTATTTTGAAGACTTGTGGGGCATCTTGATCAACAACTCATATAGAAGTATGCCACATCTGCACTGACATTCTTATTTAATAACGCAGGGCTTCTAGGAGTAGTAGTATGCAGTCAAACAGCTATTTCTTTTCTCTTTTTATTTTTTTTTCTTTTTTTCAGAGCTGGGGACCGAACCCAGGGCCTTGTGCTTGCTAGGCAAGTGTTCTACCACTGAGCTAAATCCCCAACCCCCTCTTTTCTCTTTTTAAATTATATATTTTAATTGAGTTATAAGATGGTTGCTTTCCATATGGCTTTTTCATCTACCCTTTCTTTTGGCTAGCCCTCCATCATTGTTTGCCCATTTCCCCCACCCCCCTCTCCTTACTCTGCTTAAACGTTTTCCACTTGTGCTCTTACCCTTCTTAACCTTCATTTTGCTATGTTTTACTATGTATCTTTCCTTAGGGCAACCGTATTTTCCTGCTCTCACCCAACTGTGAGCCCTCCAGACTCTCCTACCAGCCTGATGACAAGATTAGTCTACTTGTACAATAGTTGCGTGGCTGTTATGGCAATAACTCACCTGATCAGATTTGATCAGGTCTTCTCCACAAGAGGGAATTAATGCCCCGCACTGTAACCAAGTCAAAATTAAGTGCCTGGGAACTCAAAGGTCATGGAGAGAACTTACTACTGTTGTTTAGCTAAATTGACACAGGGTCAAAATGTCTTCTAAATATCTATGTTCATAGCCATAGAGAAATTCTGTTCCCAGCCTTACTCAGTGAAGTCTTTAGTTGTATGAACAATGAATGCAGCAACTCATGGCTGCTCAAAGTGTCATGAGTCTCTGCATTCTTGTTCTTGAATAAGTAGACAGCTACATGCTCAGTCCTAAATAAGACAGACATTAATAGCTTCCCATCTAAGGCTCAAGGAACATCAAGAAGAGGGAGTCTATAGAATGCAACATCTGGAAAAGAGGTAGAGAGGCTGAAAAATGTCATCTATTAAGCATGAGAGCTATTGTAGTGATGGACTCAACAGCAGCTACAGTCACCAGCACTGGGTCTGCACAAGACTGGCCCTGTCAACAGTCTCATACACTGGGGATGGGGTCAAAGGGCTCTAGTCCCCCAATGAACTATTGGTTACTAATAGAGTCTAACAGACAGAGGTTTATTGTCTTTAGTTTCTTGCCCACTGGTGATCTCATCAGTCTCCAATGGGTAGTTTCAAAGTCATGGTCATACGGAGAGTCTTGGTAAGATTCCATGGCTGACAAA
Organism: Rattus norvegicus; assembly: GCF_021556685.1. Taxonomy (NCBI): domain Eukaryota; kingdom Metazoa; phylum Chordata; class Mammalia; order Rodentia; family Muridae; genus Rattus; species Rattus norvegicus. The sequence continues at coordinate 61,494,440 of NC_141537.1, forward strand.
ACTGAACAAAGAGACCACGGGTGTGGGTAAAGGAATTTTAGGGAGTAGTGGGGATTACCAGGAATGAGAATAGTCAGAATGCATTATATTCCTGTATAAAATTGTCAAAGAGCAAATTTATATAAAAAGGACAAAAGAGAGAAAAGAAATGGGCATAGGATCTCAAACAGATGTTTATATACTCATATAGCATTCTTTACAACAACTAGGAAGAAGAATCGAAATAAAATTTAAAGAGCACTGATATATGCATACACACACTTGTGTGACGTGCACACATGTACACGCACATATGCATAAGCACACATACACTTAACATGTGCACACATGCATATCCATGTGTACATGCACGCATGCACACGAGTACTGGAACATTATTTAGCCTTCAAAAGAAAGGAATCCTGTTTTATGACAGAATGTGGAAAAACATAAAGGATTGCTTGCTTACTGAAATAAATCAGTTACCAAAAGGCACTTCCTCCTTTGTATGTTGTCATACATCATGTGTCTGAAGTAGTCAGATCTAAAGAAACAAAATTAGAAATTTGTTACCAGGAGTGAGAGCATCAGAAAATGGAGAATTATTGTTCAATGTGGATAGGGTATATATATGTTGATATATATATATATATATATATATATATATATATATATATATATATATATATATCATAGTGCACACTTAAAAATAGATGAGAGAAAGGCTAAATAGCTAACAGTATTGACTGACTGCTCTTTTAGAATACCTAGGTTCAATTCCCAGCACCCATGTGGCACAACCACATGTAGTTTCAGTTTCAAGGGAACTGGCATCTTCTTGCTTCTGTTGGCACCCAGAATGCACATAGGGCACAAACGTACATGCAGGCAAAACACTCATTTATATAAAATAAAATGAAGAAAAGTAACACAGTAAGTTTATGATTATGTTTTTACCTGATAAAAATTTGATTGATATTTAGAAATGTCAAATAGCTAAGAATAAATCTAATAAAATTGCAAGATTTTTTTTTTTGGTTCTTTTTTTCGGAGCTGGGGACCGAACCCAGGGCCTTGCGCTTCCTAGGTAAGCGCTCTACCACTGAGCTAAATCCCCAGCCCCAAATTGCAAGATTTTTACATTGACTACTAAAAATATTGGTAAAAGAAATTATAGAAAATATTTTCATTGTTAATATAGGCTATAGAACTAAGACTTATTATTAGGGATACAAATGGACTAGATAGTGACATGAGACAGATGATCTAGAAATGAATTCACACCTACACGATCATGAGATTTCTACCAAAACTCTGCTGGAGTTCTGTTGGGTAAACAGTGGTCTTTTCATGAAGTGAAACTGAAGACATTAATATCCATGTCGGGTTGGGGAGCTTTGCCCTCTAGCTCTCACTAAGTAGTTTTATGTGGATCACAAATATGTGTAAGATAAAAGAAAAATCTTAAAGGAAACAAGAATGTCATCATGACCTTGAAGACAGGCAGCAACTTCTTACGGGGTACACAAACTTAGTACTCATAAAGGGACAGAGTGATCCACTGAGCTATGCACTTTGTAATCAGAGCTGGTTTTCTGTTAAAGACTTTATTTACAATGTAAAAATCAAGAGCTAGAGGGATGGTTGAGTGGTTAAGAGTACTTGCTGCTCTTCCAGAGGACCCAGGTTTCCTTCCTAGAACCCATGAGGTGATTTAAAATTATCTATAACTCCAGTCCCAGGCCATCTAACTCTCTCTCTGGCTTCCATGGCCAACAGGCACACATGCAGTATACTTACATGCCTTGCAGGCAAATCACTCATATACCTTAAATTAAAAATAAATATATTTTTAAAGAATGTAGAATATCAGTTAAGTCATAGACTATAGGATGTTAATAGTATATAGTTGGATAAAAAAATCCAACTAGTTTGTCTGTTTGTTTTATGTGTGTTGGTGTTTCACCTGCATGTGTGTCTGTGTGAGGATGTCAGATCCCCCAAAACTAGGGTTGCAGACAGTCATGAGATGCCATGGGGTGCTGGGAATTCAACCCGGGTCTTCTGGAAGAGCAGCCAGCTATCTTCACTGCCAAGCCAACTCTGCAGCCCAAAATTCAACTATTTTAAGGGATGGAATGTAATTATCACTCTACAGAAGAAATTCCAAATGAAAGATCATATGAAGAAGGCCCTGCCATCATTTTACAACAGAATAATGTAAATTTCAACCATAGAGATATGTCACCATGCATCCATTAAGAGTGGTAAATTTGAAAGACTATTGCACTCAAGTGTTACAAAGCCTACAAGCAACCTCAATTCTCATACAGAGTTTGTTTGTTCAGTTGCTTTGGGAAAGTAGTTATGTGTCTGCTTGAAAACCCAAACATTTATCTACTTGATTGAACTACTCCCTGTCAGGTATTTACCTTATATAAATAGGCTTGTACAGAAAGATTTGGACAGACAGGGTCTCAGCCACAATGGAACACAACTGCAGCAAGGAAACAAAAGGGAAAGACAATCTGGAGCAAGTCACACATGTGTATGGTAGGTAAAAGTAATGGACTAGAGTCCACACCCCTTTAAGTGAAGTTTGTACTAAACCAATTAGTGATGGTAAAAATTAGAAGAGTAGTTATCTGGAGGCTGTGTGTGTGTGTGTGTGTGTGTGTGTGTATGTGTGGTGGGGGAGAGGTTATATTTACTCAAAAAGATATGAGGGGGGGGAGAAGTATTGGACATATTCTACATGGTGATCCAGAGGTCTGTGTGAGTTATTTAGACATGCCTTGGTGTGCAAAAAGCTGATTTGCTCCAAGAACATCTCATACCAAAAGCTGAATACTCAAGTCCCTTCTAAAATTAGCATACTATGTGTGCGATCTGACATTTATCTTTCCATATACTTACATAGTGTCTAGATTATTAAAAAGTTTCTAATACACAGCAAATGCTGTCAAGCTGTATTGTTTATGGAGCAATAAAATAATAATAATAATAATAATAATAATAATAATAATAAATAGTAGACATATCAGTGTGGACATTTTTTTCAAATACTTTCAGTTCACAGTTGGCTGAATCTTCAGATGAAGAACCCTTTATACCAGGGCATAGGAAAACTTTCTGGGATGATGGATGAATTCTATACCATGATCTGGGCTAAAGATATAGATAATAATACCTACTCATTTTATTGTCTAGAATGTATGCTTTGATTTTATAAAGTGTGTTAGAGAGAAAGTAAATGATGGATCATGCAGACAATCTAGAAAGCTTGTAGGCTGAAGTGGGGAAATTGCAGAGAAGCATAAATTCTATGAAATCCCTCTAGGTGACATCTAGTCTTCTCCATTAAGTCTGGTGTAGATCACTGGATGTTGAGGAGCACTTCCAGGTATGACAAGGACCCTGGAGATGATTTTGCACATATTTGCTGGAGGTCAAGCACAGACTTTTCTGTGGGTTTCCCGTTGCTTAAGAGAAAGCCCCACCTGTCATCTTGATGTATATTTGCATAGAGCCCCGAGTTAAACAAGGTCAGAAGGCTTGGCTAGTAATGCACCTAGGTTTGAATGAAGACTGGCTGGTAGCTTAGACTAACTCCCAGGAGTTCCAGGCCAGGTTTATTTAGAAAGAATCCATGGACTGGAGCTTATCTATAAACCTGTGATGACCCACAATGACACGGTGTGGAAACAGAGAGTCAATGTTTGAGAAACGCATTGCTAATGAAGGAGTAATCTTATGCCTATTGAATATACTATTATAAAACTGGAGCATGTATGTTGTGTGTTTATTTCTTTTCATTTCATTCCTAATTTGTTTTCATTGTATATTACAAAAACATTGGACTGCAATGAATTAGAACTATTGAAAAGGAGAAACTGGTCCTTCATTACTGATGCCTTTAGGAGCATCATCTCAGATTCACACGGGGGTGCATCCTAGCACATACGGAAGAACTTGAGCTAGGTCTCTGATAAGTCAGAGGCTGCTGCCTCTTAATTGTAGTTTCCATAGTTACCAGCCACCACTGATGAGAATATGAGCATATCTTAAAAGGAAAACCCAGGCATAGACTGAAGTCAGAAAGGCAGAGCAGAAGGGAAGGAGAGTGCTGGATACAAGGTGGGCTCCAAGCAAGAGAGAGAATCCAGGACCCTGCACACATGAAGAAGTTAGTTTAGCTGTTTCCATCTCAAAGGCAGAATTCCTCAGGATTAATGACGGGATATTGCTACCACAATTTCCCATGAAGAATATGGAATACAGGTGACCATAAAGGAAAGATGGCAGGAAGACTTCTGGCTCTCCATAATCAAACACAAGATTGGGACCCTCCAAGGCAAGCCTCTATCTCTACCATTGTTGGGGTCTCTGCTGTAGTCTCTCACATTTGCTCATTCCTGTGTTTATATTTTATTCAATAAATAAGACTGCTTGGAGCCATGCGGCAGAGCTCAGCTAGTGCCAGCTAGTGTCTTCAGGAAGCCTTTATTCTTTTATTAGAGCACAAATATGTAGGGTTTACAGACATTATATTCATTCTTTTGGCTGAAGGATGGTGTATTGGGCCAGGAAGGGTTGTGCCAAGGGTGACGATGTTGATGCACTGTCTTTAGCATGTGAGATGTGAAGAGCAGACACATGGCAGAGGGTAGGATACACACTTTGCCATGTAGCTCACACCAGTGGAGGCCCAACTCATGCTTGTCAACTGAATGACCCAGAGCCCACCGAGATCAAAGCTTTGATAGTCCTTCTCAGCTCATATCTGGACATCTTTGAGAAGCCCCTTATGGCCACTTGGTTTCATGTAAAACTCAAATTTGTATATAGCATCTCAAGATAAATATCACCTTCTTTTTACAAAACAAAAGGGTCTCTCCTGGGGCTCAACACTAGAGGACAGTGTTGCAGCCTGTTAGTTCTGAGGGAGGAACTGGAAGCCAAGAGAAGGCCTGATGCTGTTTTGCTTAAATATTTGGATTATGTGAACTAAGAGGCAATCCTGACTCAGAATTATAGACTTGTAAATCATTCTAAAGAGAGAAGGGCCGGGAACTGGGGAGGCTTGGGATGCAAGTTTACAATCTCTCCAGAAGACCTTGAAGGAATTACAGTCCCATAACTCTCTGGAGCCGGGTCTTTCCTGCAGCTTGGCCTCAGTTCTTGCTCAAGGACCCCCGGGAAGGCCCATCTGGGTGCCAGCAGCACGAGGCCTCTGTAAGGAAATGGTGAGAAGATTGGCATAGTCCCTAGCATCTGGGCTTCCGTGTCAGTGATTCTGTGGGGCTGTGTCAGAGTGAGCTGCCAAGAAGTTGAGACCAGGAGGCACACAGAGCTGTAGGACCAAACAGCAGATGGAAGGTATTCTGTGGATTTCCGTGCCATTCCATACAGTCAACCAATTTGCATTGGGTACTATGGAATTGCATAGCAAGACAAAGCGAACTCTTTGTGGATGATTCAAATGTGCGGAAGGAAGCCATTTTTCCTTTTCTTTGTCTTGAACATACATCTGGGCTGCTGCATTAGAATGGTCTTCTCCGAATTCTCACCAGGGAGAAAATGCCTGCGCCTTAGGGAAAGGCACAGCCCAAGAGAAACTCGCTGAAGTAGCTGGAAATAGTCCTCTTCTATCTTGGGATGATGTATGTGGTAGGACACCATTTTGGTAGATGACTATCAATATGTTCAAGACCTTCCCCAGACTCAGCAGTGGCTTCTGTCATGACTAGGATGAAGAGGTGGCTCCACCTGGACAGTTTTGAATGTCACATCAGTGGAACAAGCATCCTCGTGGGATCTGGTGTGCAGGCCTGGAGCCCCAGTCTTTGCTTAGGCAGAAGAATCACAAGCTCAAGATTTTCCTCTGTTACAGACATTTGAGACCAACCTGGGCAACTTAGTGGAGCCTTCTTGAAATGGTAATTTAAAAGATGGGAGACACAACTAATAGTAAAGTGCTTCTTTAGAATTAAAAGCCTACGATTCAATTGCCAATACTGAATTTTTAAAACAGAAAGGAAGAATAAAGGGAAAAAATATTCACCTTTAATGAGGTATGCATACTATGCATGTGTATGTGTATGTAACACACTTAAATCTCGCAAAGCATGGCCTTTTCACAGAGTGGGTAGAAAATTATAGAGATAGAATCATTCAGTTTCCAGTCATACATACACTACTAAGTGTCAACCAGTGGCTTGATAATTTTTTTTTTCGTAACTACGATGCATCCCACAAAGAGACCTATCCTTTGTTTCATCACTAAATATTTTGGATAACTCACCTCAACACTCATTCTCAACAGTTAATAAGTAGGATCTCATGAAATAAAACAAACAAACAAACAACTTTTGTACAACAAAGGACACCATCATTTAAGTAATGAGGCAACCTACAGAACAACAAAAAAAAAAACTTTGACAATTACACATCTGACAGAATCTTATCTAGAATATATAAACACACACACACACACACACACACACACACACACACACACACACAAAGCAGCATCAAGAAAACAAATAATCCAGTTTTAAAATGAGGTGCAGAACCAGAGTTCTCAAGAGATGAAATACTGATGGCTGAGTAGCACTTTTAAATAAATCTTTTTTTTTTCGGTGAGCTTTAAGTTTAGTATTCTTTTTGTGCCTTTTTTTGTATTATTTGTTTGCTATAATTTTGGTGGGTTTTTTTGGAGAAAGAGAAAAAGAACATGAAGTTGAGTCAGGAGGGAGGGCAGGAGGATCTGGGAGGATATTGAGGAGGGGAAAACATGAGGAAAATAAAAAAATTGATAATAAAAAGCATTACTAGCAAAAATTGTTCAGTAGCTTTCGTCATCAGGGAAATTCAAATTAAAACTGCTTTGAAATTTTATCTTACCCTGTTCAGAATGGCCAAGATCAGTAAAACAAGAGAAGAGAAGAAAAGGAAAAGATCCTGGGAGAGTGTGGAGGAGAGGCGATGCCATGCCTACAAGGAGTGGAGGACAGGAGATGTAAAGCCATGTGAAGGAGCTGGGAGAGTGTGGCCAGAGGGCTGCCCAATATAGAATATAGAATATAGTATTTAGAATTTAGTAAGAATATAGAATTTAGAATTTAGTAAGTAACAACTTGGCATTTTTGGCCAGAGGTGGAGTAACTGAGTAGAGGTTAGGAAGTGGCCCAGCTATTGTTCTGTTTAAGATATATCAAAATATAAGACTGGGTGTGTGTCTTTCATTTGGGAAACCAGAACACTGGGGTGGGTAGCAGACCTGCTACTGAAATTTATTAATTAAAAAATATCACTACAGCTGTTGCCCATGTGCCTGAGTGAGCTAAAAGACAAACATTGCATGCTTTCTCTTATATGTACATGGTAACATTTATGCTTTTGATGTGTGTGTTTAGTAAGGAACTGGGGATCTTGCAAAGAAGGAGATAAAGAGTATGGTGTTGTAAAGGAATAAAAGCCAAATTAGAACAGAAAGACTAAAGGGGTTGGTGATGGAGGGCAGAGTAAAGGGGAGACTCTGAGGAGGGATAACTAAAGTCCTTTTGAGAAACCATTTGGAAACCTACTACTCTAGAATCTCATATATTATGTATGAATGGAATTTAAATGGATTCACCATACAGTGCGGGAGTCAATGCCCCAACTAGATATCATCTGTTACCAAATTCCCAGTACTAGGAGTGGATTACATCTTTTTGAGTAGTTAGTAAACGATCCCCAAACAGCACAGACTGTTTCCTTCACAACTTGATGGTAAGGAGTAAGTAATCCCAACAAACTCATTGGTTCATCAGACTGAATTTGTCTGTCTTTCTGTCTCTCTGTCTCTCTGTCTCTCTGTCTCTGTCTCTGTCTCTCTCTCTCTCTCTCTCTCTCTCTCTCTCTCTCTCTCTCTCTCTCTCCTCTCTCTCTCATAAGGAGACTTCCTAGAAAAAGTCACAGACCAATTGGTGCTGGACAGAGATTGGTGGGTCTTGAGGAGTACTTGTTTGGATCCTACTATGGAATAATTTGTGCAATTGAAACTGCACTGTCTGAGGGGAATTCTGCACTCCTGGGGGAATTCTGTGCATCTGTGTTCCTCTTAATACATGGGGTTTGTCATTGGGATAACCCCCAAATAACTAATGGATTACATTAGAAAATGTAATGTAATCCCTAAAAGTAGCACACATGGGATATTTTGGCAAACAAGCTATGATGGCAATTGCAAGACTCCTACTGTGAGTGATATGACATACACCTGAGGCTGAGCCATCTTTTTAGAAAGAGCCTGCTCTCATAATGGAGGTATTACAATGGAAAAGGTCACACAGTTGTTATCCTCTTCATTAGCTTCAGATTTGTCATGGAAATTTGGAAAATAGAAAGATGAGATGTGTTAGCATGCCATTTCTTTCCTAGTGAAGTGAGAGGAAAAGGGTACTAATTTGGTCTATGCTCCTGATCCCTTCCTAGGATCCAAAGAGTTGGATCCATGGACAGTGGTATGGGAGAGAGATAGATAAAAGTGATAGAAGATAGCCCTCACTCAGATCCAACCTTTAACTCAGAGAAAAGGACAATCTATAATTGTGCATAGAGATAGGGGACTTACTAATAATGGTCCAGCACAGAAGGTCAGGATATGATTTGTCTCTGAATTGAGAAAAATATTTAAATAAGAAGTGAAAGAGCATTCACATCCTGGCTTGGGTAGGCTTGAGAGATGGGATCAGTCTGAATGTTGTGAAAGTGGAGAAACTCAGGAGAGAACTCATTCCTCCTTGAGAGAAAGTCTACATAATCTGAGGCAATACGGGGAAAACAAGTCTCTTGTGGACTGTTTCACATGAGCCATTAGGAAGACTTGGCTATTATTGGCTAAAGGCCCCATGAACATTAGGGACTGGAAGACAACATTATTGAGGGAATTGGTCATGAGGGATGTGGGTTTATGTTCAGTACTTGAGTCCAGGTAGAATTGAGTTCATAGGAGAGTCAAGAAGGAAGTTAATTCAGCGGGAACATTGGGACTTGATGTGGGATGTTAGTGGATTTGCTGAGCCCTGTGGTGGTATGTGACCTTTATGAGGTAGAAGAAGCTGTATTGAATCGGCATGATTTAGATTGGCATTTAAGCCAGGCTCCTGTAGTGTACAAAATACCCAGGAGGGGACAGAATATAAGAAAGGCAGGCCATGGGTCCTGTTTGGACCCATTTCAAAGCAAATATGGCAAGATTGTGTTAAACTAGAGTTCCTAGGGAAAACTTCATTAGAATACAAATTCAGTGGTGCTCGAGTGCGTGCGTGCGTGCGTGCGTGCGTGTGTGTGTGTGTGTGTGTGTGTGTGTGTGTGTGTGAATCCCTGGCAGGTTTTTGTCATTGTTTGTTTGTTTAGTCTGAGCAATAGTTCACAGAAGGTATGGATGGTACGAGGCACAGAGGCACAATAGAAAAAGGTTATTCTTGTCCTAGGAATGGACAGTTATCCTCCAGCAGTACGCTATATGCATTTCTCCTCTGCAAGAAAGTGTACTGAGGATGGAGATAGCTTGTTTAGTTAGGACCCTTTAAGCATCCAGTTATGGCTGCTAGAGAGGCAATTACTACAATATCAATCAGGATCCTGTTGGACCTAGGGAGCTGGCTTGAGGGGTTGGCTCTACAGGCAATAATGTATCCTTGATTTCCCTCGGCATTGGACCCAGCTAAGCCAAGCAGATGGCGAGATAAGTAGTGGTCCTATAGCAGTCCTCTTGGATGAGATAGTTAAGTGGCTCATGGATAATGAATGCAGATTGTAGAAAGCTAGAAATACAAACTGATGTATTCAATATTATACTTTCAGTGAATGATTGATATAAGAGCTGAGATATTTTCAGGCATATTGAACTTTTCTAACTTTTGCTTGTTTATTTTGACTTTTTGTTTTTGAGACATGGTTTTACTATGTAGCCCACATTAGGGTTGAGCCCTATGTGACCCAAACTACTCTTGAACTTGTGGTGAGTTCTTCTCTCTCATTCTTCTCTCTCAGTCCCTCAAATATTGGAAATATAAGCATGTATCAACACACCTGGCCTTTTCACTGAGTAGCTGAATCCCAAGACCATGTAATTGAAATGGGTCAATCGGTCATGGGCCTCCGACAGTCCTGTCCATCTTCTGCATGGGGAAGTTTATCATATAATATTAACCCTTGAGTTAACATTTGGGAAAACATCTGTAAAAATAGTACAAACAACATTTGAAGAACCTTGAATGAAGGCCCTCTGAGTGGGGATTAAAAAGGAACTCCTGGGACTCTCAAGGTGGTTGAGTAAGAAGTCAAGGGCCAGGAGTATTCCAGAACTGGATAGTAAGCCCCTATTGTTGAAGATACTTCAGAATTAACTAAAGGACATGAAGGAATAAGCTGGGGTTACACTGAAAGCTCTCTGGTGTCTGGCATTGGTACAGGTAGAAAAGTTGCTTGGGGAGAATTGCGGTCAGTGGTCTGATGGTCAGCATGCTAAACAAAAACTTAGTCAAACTCTAAGGTGAAACAGTGACACAAATATCATAGCTACAATGAATCTGTGATTATATTTAAGGCATGATCCACAGAAGAGAACTAAGACTTGGTACCATAAACCTGGCTGAGAACCTATAGCTAGAGATCTTAGGGAAGAGCTTAACTCCTATTACTTTGATAAATAGATAGAGCATAAAACTGCCCTCTAAATATTTATCCATATATTTATATTCCTGAAGCTCTCATCCTTTATCAAAGAAGCCTCTTATTGTAGAGGGTGGTGGTTAACAGAGAGAACCACAACCAGTCAGAGAACAGAGAATAACTGACTGCACAGTGTTCAGCCTCAAATGGGACATCTGTGTCATTCCTCCCTCCAAGTGCTCATTGTGAGAAAAGGGTCAGGAAGATAGTCATGGCCAGAGACTGAGAAGGAGTATTGCAAAAGAGCATTGTTTTGGCATTTCAGGGCTGTTGCACTCATGAGCTCACAGCAGCTGTGGCCACCTGCACAAAATCAAGCCAGCTAACATTCCAGAATGTATGGGAGGGGATCATGAGATCCTATGAGCTATTGGCAGTTGGATGTTTGTTGAGGGAGAAAGTCAGTTTTCTTCAGGGGTGTGGTCCACGCTCCATTTGATGGCCCTGTGGACTGAGTGGATTATAAAACAAAAAAGAATACGAAATTAGGATGTGTGCACGTGTGTGTGTGTGCGTGTGCATGCTGGCATAGTGGTCAAGTCAAAACACATTGCATAAATGTATGAAATTCTCAAAGAAAGATCAACAAAGATTTTTTCTTTTAAAAAAATTTTTATAATGATAATGAAAAAGGTAAATGACTGTAAGTAGATATAGAAATAGCTGAAAAATATACATGACTTGCTCGACCCCAAGCTAGATATAATCCCAACATGGAGAGGTGACCCATCCAGCAGGTCCAGTTATTCAAGGTCCCAAAGAGGCGCTACCTGAGGGTCAAGGCGGGGAGAAAAGAAGGAGACCAAGCAAGGTTCTGTTGTCAAGGTCTCGTTTATTGAGAGGAATGTACAGCATTTAAAGCTCTGAAGCAGGAATTGAAGCAGGAACTGAAGCTTATGGCGGGGGAGTACTGGGAAGTGCCCAAGGACATAAGGTAAATCATTAAACTGCAAGATATCCTCCTTAGACACTGGCAACAGTCTTCCAGGGACAAGTTCTTTGAAAAGGTCAAGTCCTTCTCAGGAATCTGCTAAGGGCAGGGCTTTAGCTTTGCTTGGTTCGGACTCTGGTCCTCAACAGAGAGGGGAGGTTGAACATGGAGTTTCACCCTTACCTACGGAACTATTGACAATTGATTGCCATTGAGAGAAGGTAGAGTGTTCTTTAATAGAATTCTGTTTTGTAGTAAAACCACATTTCAGTGGGTAACCAGATATCTAGGACATGTAGCAGTACAAACTGTATTTGTTGGGTTAAAAAAGGACAACACAAAGTTGGGAGAGTTGGGAAGAAGGAGTGAATCTGAGGATTTGTGGGAGGGGGACAAATATGACCAAAATCTGTAACTTCAATTTTCTTCAAACCTTATTTATAATAATGGTTCTTAAATGCTTTAACCCCCTTTGTGTCCTACCATCCATTAGAGGTAGTGGAAAAAAGGGATATAGAGGAAGTGGACCTGTTGAGAAAGGTTCTTTGGAGTGACTCTAGTCTGTGTTGTCTGGGAATTGGCTATTCAGTTTATGGGGTAGCAGCGGCAGATGGATCCATTCACAAACACCCTGTGGAATAGCAAACATGAATCAGCAGCAGTTACACTACCTAGCAGAGAAAGCCAGGCCTCAGCCTCAGCATGATTCAGCAGGAGGGACTAGGAGGAACTCCAGGAGAAGTTCTCAGTTGTGTCTCTTTCAGTGAATTGAGGATCAGCAAAGACGAGAGACCAACAAGTGTTGCACAGCTAGCTCTACCAGCAAGCCTACCTCAGACTTTGGCACTGTCGGTGGAGTCCTTATATATTCCTTCCAAACATCACGTGTCCTTCATGAGTGTAGCCTCAGCACATGTCCTGCCTCAGAATATGTGTCTGTCTCAGCTGATACCACTCTGCCATTCAGCCTGAGTCCTTCAACGTGGCAAGAAACTACAACACATCACCACAAGGTTTTTGGCACCTTTCTCTCTATGGTGTCCCAACAAGTGGAGCTCAACTATGCAATGCAAGGCAGACCAATACATGTGTGTCGTTAGCAAAAAAAAAATCCTTTATCATGCATCCGTTCAAGTGCTTGCTTTAGCAGAACATCATTTCTCCTGTGTCTGCTTCAGCCAAATGTTCCTTCATGAGTCTACCTCAGCCAGCCACCTGTGTCCACTTCAGGAAAGCACTACCCGTGTTTGCCCCAGCAAAACACCGTCCAACACAACTGACTTTCCAAAGAACCCTTAAGTTTCCACTTCAAAAATCTACTATACAAAGTTCTTAAAGAACTCATAAAGTGCTAAAGAGAACAAAGGAACAATGGGGAAAAAAATCTTCAAGCAGAAGCAAATAAGGGATTCTTACCAGAAAAAAT